>NC_088242.1:5676705-5681705 GCF_036934945.1 Oncorhynchus masou masou
TTCTCTATTTCTTTCTTTCCCACAATCCCCCTTGTTCTTGGCAGCTAATCGGTAGCTCTGCGGATGATGTAAACCTTTGTTAAAACATGAGAAAGCAAATCTCACCGTCACCACAGAGAGGCTGGCGAAGTGTGTGTGTGTGACATAGTGCTGTGTGTGTAGCTGCGAACATGCTGATGAGGTACTTGGGTTACTGGCCCTGCGGTGGCAAGGTTTACTGTAATGTCTTCTCGGCTCGTATAGATAATGACTAACACTACAAATAGGTGAACATTTATATACCGCTGCCAGGTGCCGATTTATTGTTGCGAGGTTATTGACTTGGAAGTAAAAGTATTTTTTCCTGCATCCCAAATAGCACCTAACCCTTTGCTATTTGGGATACACCTTTGGTGTCTCTCGCTAAAAACCTTGTCGAGTTTCTTATAAGTCTGCTGCTGTTGAAAATGAAAAAAACAGAGGAAAAATCGAATGGAAAAGTTGTCCCTCTGTCAGTATGATGGTGTAAATAAAATAAAATGCCTACTAATGTTGCCGAGTTCGCAATAATCCAACGATTGTCAAATTCTAATTTATTTATAACTCTCTGTTATAAATCATGACAAGTCAGGATACCTAATTTACTATAATAATAACATATGCCACCTAACAAACACCGTATCCAAAGTGACTTACAGTCATGTGTATATACATATGGATGGCCACAGTGGGAATCAACCCACAACCTTTGGCGTTGCACCACACTCTTATTCTACTACTAGATTGACATCTTACTAGGGATGAACGGTATCCTTCACACTACCATACCGGGCTATATGGGTTTACCGGCGGTGACCGTAAGACCTGTATTGTTCCCTATCGATGTGTTTTTATTTTGGTTCGCACTAAAACATTTTGAATCAACAGGGATCTCGATCCAGGATCTGTTGTAGCCATGGAGCTTAATGTTGACTTCACTTAGCTAGCGAGTTAGCAAACCACATACATACACTGTAGCTGGAGATGATTATTATCATTATCTTAGATAGTTAATTTATAGTTCGAAACACTGGCGTAGTTCAGTTAGTAGAACACGGTCCTCTGTAGTTCAGTTAGTAGAACACGGTCCTCTGTTGTTCAGTTAGTAGAACACGGTCCTCTGTAGTTCAGTTAGTAGAACATGGTCCTCTGTAGTTCAGTTAGTAGGACACGGTCCTCTGTAGTTCAGTTAGTAGAACACGGTCCTCTGTAGTTCAGTTAGTAGAACACGGTCCTCTGTAGTTCAGTTAGTAGAACACGGTCCTCTGTAGTTCAGTTAGTAGAACATGGTCCTCTGTAGTTCAGTTAGTAGAACATGGTCCTCTGTAGTTAGTAGAACACGGTCCTCTGTAGTTCAGTTAGTAGAACACGGTCCTCTGTAGTTCAGTTAGTAGAACACGGTCCTCTGTAGTTCAGTTAGTAGAACATGGTCCTCTGTAGTTCAGTTAGTAGAACACGGTCCTCTGTAGTTGAGTTAGTAGAACATGGTTCTCTGTAGTTCAGTTCATGTGAGAACATGGTTCTCTGTAGTTCAGTTCGTAGAACATGGTCCTCTGTAGTTCAGTTAGGATCAGAGATGACCTGCAGAGTCACAGAGTGGAATGCTACTTTCTTCTTCACCCACAAAGAATGTTAGCAGCTCAGTCAACCTTGGTCTTTGTGTGTGTGTGTGTGTCTTTCTGTCTGTTCAATAAGATTCTATTAAAGAGATTAAATTGTTTTCGTAGCCAGCTGCACCATCAAAGACGGACAGAAACAGCCATCAGGCAGCCCCCACACTTGAGAGGGGCTCAGGCACTCAGCTAAAGGCACTTATTTGTCTATTTCATCATGCTAATAGCTGCGACCATCATCCCATTACAGGCCTGGAGCAGTGGACGGAGGGGGAGGTCCAACTAATGCAGTTGGTTTAAGGTCACTACTTTTAAATCAGGTTACACCGCATGCATCCCAAATCACACTCTATTCCCTTACACACTGCACTTCTTTTGAACAAGGCCTGATCAAGAGTAGTGCGCTGCGTAAAGGGAATAGGGTGCCATTTGGGAGACTGGACGCTTTGCTCTCCTCTCCGCCCTGTCGTATGACGTGCATCATGACAGACAATCAGCTGGGTTATAACCTAAATGAACTGAACTCTATCTATCTCCCCATACATCTCTCTCTCTCTCCTCCCCCATCATCTCTCTCTCCCACATGTCTCTCTCTCTCTATCTCTCTCCCCCATCTCTCTCTCTCTCTCTCTCTCTCTCTCGCTCTCTCTCTCTCTCTCCCCCACATCTCTCTCTCTCTCTCTCTCTCTCTCTCTCTCTCTCTCTCTCTCTCTCGCTCTCTCTCTCTCTCCCCTCATCTCCCTCTCTCTCTCTATCTCTCTCCCACATCTCTCTCTCTCCCTCCACATCTCTCTCTCTCTCTCTCTCTCCCTCCCCACACTTCCCTATCTCTCTCCCCACACATCTCTCTCTCCCCCACATACATCTCTCTCTCTCTCTCTCTCTCTCTCTGCTCTCTCTCTCAATTCAATTCGAAGCGCCTTTATTGGCATGGGAAACATGTGTTAACATTGCCAAAGCAAGGGGGTAGATCATATACAAAAGTGAAATAAACAATAAAAATGAACATTCAACGTTACACATACAAAAGTTTCAAACAATAAAGACATTACAAATGTCATATTATACATACATATATATATATATATATATATATATATATATATAATTATACAGTGTTGTAACAATGTACAAATGGTTAATGTACAAAAGGGAAACTAAATAAGCATAACTATGGGTTTACAATGGTGTTTGTTCTTCACTGGTTGCCCTTTTCTTGCCGCAACAGATCACAAATCTTGCTGCTGTGATGTCACACTGTGGTATTTCACCCAGTAGATATGGGAGTTTATCAAAATTGGGTTTGTTTTCGAATTCTTTGTGGATCTGTGTAATCTGAGGGTAATATGTGTCCCTAATATGGTCATACATTGGACAGGAGGTTAGGAAGTGCAGCTCAGTGGGCAGTGTGCACATAGCCTGTCTTCTCTTGAAAGCCATGTCTGCCTACGGCGGCCTTTCTCAATAACAAGGCTATGCTCACTGAATCTGTACATAGTCAAAGCTTTCCTTAAGTTTGGGTCACATTGGTCAGGTATTCTGCCACTGTGAACTCTCTGTTTAGGGCCAAATAGCAATCTAGTTTGCTCTGTTTTTTTTGGTTAATTCTTTCCAATGTGTCAAGTAATTATCTTTTTGTTTTCTCATGATTTCTTTGGGTCTAATTGTGTTGCTGTCCTGGGGACCTGTGGGGTCTGTTTGTGTTTGTGAACAGAGCTCCAGAACCAGCTTGCTTAGGGCCTCCTCTCCAGGTTCATCTCTCTGTAGGTGATGAATTTGTTGTGGAAGGTTTGGGAATCGCTTCCTTTTAGGTGGTTGGAGAATTTAACGTCTCTTTTCTGGATTTTGATAATTAGTGGGTATCGGCCTAATTCTGCTCTGCATGCATTATTTGGTGTTCTACGTTGGACACGGAGGATATATTCGCAGAATTCAGCAGGCAGAGTCTCAATTTGGTGTTTGTCCCATTTAGTGAATTCTTGGTTGGTGAGCGGACCCCAGACCTCACGGACCCCAGACCTCTCTCTCTCTTTCTCTCTCTCTCTCTCTCTCTCTCTGTCTCTCTCGCTCTGTCTCTCTCTCTCTCTCTCTCTCTCTCTCTCTGTCTCTCTCTGTCTCTCTCTCTCTCTCTCTCTCTCTCTCTCTCTCTGTCTCTCTCTCTCTCTCTCTCTTTCTTTCTCTCTCCTTCCTGGGCACTCCGGAGCATCCCAGATTGAATACCCCACATTCTTCCAGGCAGATTTAATTGAACGAATTAGCCCGTGTTTATTCATTAACAATAAAACCCTCAAAGTGAAAACCCATTGTAAATAATGCCTCTTTAAACCATATTGTCCCTACCCCACCCATTCAGACTAGAAAACAGGTCAATTTGGATAAATTAATTTAATTTAAACAATCCTTCTCCCTTATTTGCTGCCGAAGGCTCCAATTACCCAGCAAAGCGGAAGCCATGACATCATACTTAAATGAAAGAGGGTGTGTTCTGAAACCCATATGCTGTATGTGCATGGGATGTGTGACCACAAAGTATGTTGTTATCACTGTCGTTATCACTGTCATTATCACAGCTGTTATCACTGCTGTTATCAATCTTGTTATCACAGCTGTTATCACTGTCGTTATCACTGTCGTTATCACAGCTGTTATCGCTGTCATTATCATAGCTGTTATCACTGTTGTTATCACATCTGTTATCACTGTTGTTATCACTGTCATTATCACAGCTGTTATCACTGTCGTTATCACTGTTGTTATCACTATTGTTATCACTGTCATTATCACAGCTGTTATCACTGTCATTATCACCGCTGTTATCACTGTCATTATCACAGCTGTCATCGCTGTTGTTATCACTGTTATCACTGCAGTATGTAGCGTTTAGCCTCATTCTCATGCTGAAGTTCTCCTGCTGAAGCTCCAATACTGTGTTGTCCTCCGCCCCAGTCTCCTGCTGAAGCTACAATACTGTGTTGACCTCCGCCCCATTCTCCTGCTGAAGCTACAATACTGTGTTGTCCTCCGCCCCATTCTCCTGGTGAAGCTACAGTACTGTGTTGTTCTCTGCCCCATTCTCTTGCTGAAGCTAGCAGTACTGTGTTGTCCTCCACCCCATTCTCCTGCTGAAGCTACAATACTGTGTTGTCCTCCGCCATTCTCCTGCTGAAGCTACAGTACTGTGTTGTCCTCCGCCCATTCTCCTACTGAAGCTACAATACTGTGTTGTCCTCCCGCCCCATTCTCCTGCTGAAGCTACAGTACTGTGTTGTCCTCCGCCCCATTCTCCTGCTGAAGCTACAGTACTGTGTTGTCCTCCGCCCCATTCTCCTACTGAAGCTACAATACTGTGTTGTCCTCCGCCCCATTCTC
>NC_088242.1:5684205-5792759 GCF_036934945.1 Oncorhynchus masou masou
TGTGTGTGTGTGTGTGTCTGTGTGTGTGTGTGTGAGAGAGAGAGTGCACGTACGTAGCTATAGCCAGAGGGCCCAGGAGAGTAAGGGAGGGTTGGTGGTGAGCTCAGTTCAGTTTAGTGATTCCCGTTGAGTGGATGTGCATTATGATTGCAGCATCAAGTAGTAGTTGTTCAATTAAAACCTGTTCGCAGGTTGGTTAATCAGGCTGACGTAGCATTATAACAACTCTCCTCTGATCACAGGTTGGTTAGTCAGGCTGACGTAGCATTATAACAACTCTCCTCTGTTCGTAGGTTGGTTAATCAGGCTGACGTAGCATTATAACAACTCTCCTCTGTTCGTAGGTTGGTTAATCAGGCTGACGTAGCATTATAACAACTCTCCTCTGATCACAGGTTGGTTAGTCAGGCTGACGTAGCATTATAACAACTCTCCTCTGTTCATAGGTTGGTTAATCAGGCTGACGTAGCATTATAACAACTCTCCTCTGATCACAGGTTGGTTAATCAGGCTGACGTAGCATTATAACAACTCTCCTCTGATCAGAGGTTGGTTAATCAGGCTGACGTAGCATTATAACAACTCTCCTCTGATCAGAGGTTGGTTAATCAGGCTGACAAAGCATTATAACAACTCTCCTCTGCTTTTAGAGCAATGAAGCGAGAGAGAGGGTGACCCCGTGCAGTATAACAACACAGGGTGGTAGCGAAGTCTGGATTCCAAGTGGCACCCAATTCTCTATTGGCCCTGGTCTAAAGTAGTGTACTACATAGTGAATAGGGTGCCACTTGGGATGCAGCCTAGTGTGATTGCATTTCATATCCAGATTTCAACCCAGTAATGTATAGCATCTGAACCATGTGTTTGTTTCCCAGTATGGATGGTTAATTATAACATTACAGTATAAGTTCATTACAGACGCCTAGAGTGGCTATGTTTGGTTGGTATGGAAACTATAGTTAAACTGGTAGCAACCTGAGGATGTAGTGTCGAATGTGATATAACCTAATTAGAGTAGGATGGAGTTAATTTAGGAGGAGTTAACGGGGATGAGGGATGTAGGATGGAGTTAATGTAGGATGGAGTTAATGTAGGAAGGAGTTAATATAGGATGGACTTAATGTAGGATGGAGTTAATATAGGATGGAGTTAATGTAGGATGGAGTTAATGTAGGATGGAGTTAATGTAGGACGAGGGATGTAGGATGGGGTTAATGTAGGATGGAGTTAATGTAGGATGAGGGATGTAGGATGGAGTTAATGTAGGATGGAGTTAATGTAGGAAGGAGTTAATATAGGAAGGACTTAATGTAGGATGGAGTTAATATAGGATGGAGTTAATGTAGGATGGAGTTAATGTAGGATGGAGTTAATGAAGGATGGAGTTAATGTAGAATGGAGTTAATGTAGGATGGAGATAATGCAGTATGGGGATAATGCAGGATGGAGTTAATATAGGATGGAGTTAATATAGGATGGAGTTAATGTAGGATGGAGTTAATGTAAAATGAGGGATGTAGGATGGAGTTAATGTAGGATGAGGGATGTAGGATGGAGTTAATGTAGGATGGAGTTAATGTATTGCGAGGGATGTAGGATGGAGTTAATGTAGGATGGAATTAATGTAGCGCGAGGGATGTAGGATGGAGTTAATGTAGGAAGAGGGATGTAGGATGGAGTTAATGTAGGATGGAGTTAATGTAGGGTGTAGTTAATATAGGATGGAGTTAATGTAGCATGAGGATTGTAGGATGAAGTTAATGTAGGATGGAGATAATGTACGATTTCAGTTAATGTAGGATGGAGTTAATGTAGGACGAGGATGTAGGATGGAGTTAATGTAGGATGGAGTTAATGTAGGATGGAGTTAATGTAGGATGGAGTTAATGTAGGATGGAGTTAATGTAGGACGAGGATGTAGGATGGAGTTAATGTAGGATGGAGTTAATGTAAAATGAGGGATGTAGGATGGAGTTAATGTAGGATGAGGGATGTAGGATGGAGTTAATGTAGGATCCAGTTAATGTAGGATGGAGTTAATGTAGGATGAGGGATGTAGGATGGAGGTAATATAGGATGGAGTTAATGTAGGATGGAGTTAATATAGGATGGAGTTAATGTAGGACCAGGGATGTAGGATGGAGTTAATGTAGGATGGAGTTAATGTAGGATGGAGTTAATGTAGGACTAGGGATGTTGGATGGAGTTAATAATGTAGGATGAGGGATGTAGGATGAGGGATGTAGGATGGCGTTAATGTAGGATGGAGTTAATATAGTATGGAGTTAATGTAGGAGGGAGTTCATGTAGGATGGAGTTAATGTAGGACTAGGGATGTAGGATGGAGTTAATGTAGGATGGAGTTAATGTAGGATGGAGTTAATGTAGAATGGAGTTAATGTAGGATGGAGATAATGCAGGTTGGAGATAATGCAGGATGAGTTAATATAGGATGGAGTTAATATAGGATGGAGTTAATGTAGGATGGAGTTAATGTAAAATGAGGGATGTAGGATGGAGTTAATGTAGGATGAGGGATGTAGGATGGAGTTAATGTAGGATGGAGTTAATGTATTGCGAGGGATGTAGGATGGAGTTAATGTAGGATGGAGTTAATGTAGCGCGAGGGATGTAGGATGGAGTTAATGTAGGAAGAGGGATGTAGGATGGAGTTAATGTAGCATGAGGATTGTATGATGAAGTTAATGTAGGATGGAGATAATGTAGGATTCAGTTAATGTAGGATGGAGTTAATGTAGGACGAGGGATGTAGAATGGAGTTAATGGATGATGGAGTTAATGTAGGATGGAGTTAATATAGGATGGAGTTAATGTAGGACCGGGATGTAGGATGGAGTTAATGTAGTATTCAGTTAACGTAGGATTGAGTTAATGTAGGATGAGGATGTAGGGTGTAGTTAATATAGGATGGAGTTAATGTAGCATGAGGATTGTAGGATGAAGTTAATGTAGGATGGAGATAATGTAGGATTCAGTTAATGTAGGATGGAGTTAATGTAGGACGAGGATGTAGGATGGAGTTAATGTAGGATGGAGTTAATGTAGGATGGAATTAATATAGGATGGAGTTAATGTAGGACGAGGGATGTAGGATGGAGTTAATGTAGGATGGAGTTAATGTAAAATGAGGGATGTAGGATGGAGTTAATGTAGGATGAGGGATGTAGGATTGAGTTAATGTAGGATTCAGTTAACGTAGGATGGAGTTAATGTAGGATGAGGGATGTAGGATGGAGTTAATATAGGATGGAGTTAATGTAGGACGAGGGATGTAGGATGGAGTTAATGTAGGATGGAGTTAATGTAGGATGGAGTTAATGTAGAACTAGGGATGTTGGATGGAGTTTATGTAGGATGAGGGATGTAGGATGGTGTTAATGTAGGATGGAGTTAATATAGGATGGAGTTAATGTAGGACTAGGGATGTAGGATGAGGGATGTAGGGTGGAGTTAATGTAGGATGAGGGATGTAGGATGGAGTTAGTGTAGGATGGAGTTAAGGGGGATGGTAACTGGTACCTCTATGGGGATATAATGTAGGGGTATGGTAACTGGTACCTCTATGGGGATGTAATGTAGGGGTATGGTAACTGGTACCTCTATGGGGATGTAATGTAGGGGTATGGTAACTGGTATCTCTATGGGGATGTAATGTAGGGGTATGGTAACTGGTACCTCTATGGGGATGTAATGTAGGGGTATGGTAACTGGTACCTCTATGGGGATGTAATGTAGGGGTATGGTAACTGGTATCTCTATGGGGATGTAATGTAGGGGTATGGTAACTGGTATCTCTATGGGGATGTAATGTAGGGGTATGGTAACTGGTACCTCTATGGGGATGTAATGTAGGGGTATGGTAACTGGTACCTCTATGGGGATGTAATGTAGGGTAACTGGTACCTCTATGGGGATGTAATGTAGGGGTATGGTAACTGGTACCTCTATGGGGATGTAATGTAGGGTATGGTAACTGGTACCTCTATGGGGATGTAATGTAGGAGTATGGTAACTGGTACCTCTATGGGGATGTAATGTAGGGGTATGGTAACTGGTACCTCTATGGGGATGTAATGTAGGAGTATGGTAACTGGTACCTCTATGGGGATGTAATGTAGGGGTATGGTAACTGGTACCTCTATGGGGATGTAATGTAGGAGTATGGTAACTGGTACCTCTATGGGGATGTAATGTAGGAGTATGGTAACTGGTACCTCTATGGGGATGTAATGTAGGGGTATGGTAACTGGTACCTCTATGGGGATGTAATGTAGGAGTATGGTAACTGGTACTGCTATGGGAATATTAAGATGTCAAGTAACGTGGGAGGGTTTTGTAAAAGTGGTTTATAAATGAATAAAATGCAGTGTTTGGACCTACGTGAGGTCACGGAGGGCCGTCCTACTTCCTGATAGAGCGAGCAGCGATCAGTGTAAAACCTGTCCCCCGTGATAAATCTCAGTGCACTATTATAAATTGGATCTCGTGGCTTCACCCCTTTCCTTTTATGTCCGGAACATAGTTTGAAATCATTAAAATACTATTTTTTCATAATATTTCCACCATGACCCGTCATCTGTTTTTTTTTAAAGGGTCTTAAACAGGTAAAACATTACACCTGGTACCGAAATAGTGACGTCCTTGATGACTCGTAATTTGACCCCCCGATTTATGTCCTTGACTTTGGTCCATATAACTTTTGAACGGTTTGTTCTTGAAACAAGCTGATTCCTGCAAAGGAATGCTGCAATCACCCCACATAGATATAAGTATCAAATCAAATGCATTTATAAAGCCCTTCTTAGATCAGCTGATATATCAAAGTGCTGTACAGAAACCCAGCCTAAAACCCCAAACAGCAAGCAATGTAATGCATGGTGTAGAAAGACAGGAAGAAGCCTAGAGAGGAACCAGGCTCTGACAGCTAGTCCTCTGTGTGGAGCAACATGGCCAAGGTGTTCAGCAGTCAAATTCAAATTTTTATATAGCCCTTTTACATCAGCTATTTCAAAGTGCTGTACAGAAACCCAGCCTAAAACCCCAAACAGCAAGCAATGCAGGTGTAGAAGCATGGTGACTAGGTGGGCATGGTTTTGTATTTCTATGTCTTGGCCAGGTCAATCAGGACAGCTGTCTATTGTTGTCTCTGATTGAGAACCATACTTAGGTACCCTTTTCCCCCACCTGTTTTGTGGGAAGTTGACTTTGTCGTTGTTCAGGGCACATAGCCCAAAGCTTCACGGTTGTTTTTTTGTTCTTTGTTTTGTCTGCATCATTTTTAAAGAAAGTTAAAATGTACGCTTACCATGCTGCACCTTGGTCCAGTCCTTCAGCCAGCCATGACAAGCATGGTCAAATAATAATAATCACAGTAGTTGTTGAGGGTGCAACAGGTCAGCACATCTACCGCTCCTGCTGTCTCTAGAGAGTTGAAAACAGCAGGTCTGGGACAGGTAGCACGTCCGGTGAACAGGTCAGGTTTCCATAGCCGCAGGCAGAACAGTTGAAACTGGAGCAGCAGCACGGCCAGGTGGACTGGGGAGAGCAAGGAGTCATCATGCCAAGTAGTCCTGAGACATGGTCCTAGGGCTCAGGTCCTCCCAGAGAGAGAAAGAAAGAGAGTTAGAGAGAAATAGAGTGAGCATACTTAAATTCACACAGGACACCGGATAAGACAGGAGAACTACTCCAGATATAACAGACTGACCCTAGCCCCCCGACACATGAACTACTGCAGCATAAATACTGGAGGCTGAGACAGGAGGGGTCAGGAGACACACATTTGATGATACCCCCGGACAGGGCCAAACAGGAAGGATATAATCCCACCCACTTTGTCAAAGCACAGCCCCCACACCACTAGAGGGATATCTTCAACCACCAACTGAGACCATCCTGAGACAAGGCCGAGTATAGCCCAAAAAGATCTCCACCACGGCACAACCCAAGGGGGACCCCAACCCAGAGGAAGACCACGTTAGTGACTCAACCCACTCAAGTGACACACCCCTCTTAGGGACGGCATGGAAGAGCACCAGTAAGCCAGTGACTCAGCCCCTGTATTAGGGTTAGAGGCAGAGAATCCCAGTGGAGAGATGGAACCGTGAGAGACAGCAATGGATGTGCTCCAGAGCCTTTTCGTTCACCTTCACACTCCTGGGCCAGACTCATAAGGATATGACCTACTGAAGAGATGAGTCATAAAGGATATGTTAACCGAGTCTGCATCTCTCACATGGATCCATAAAAGGATAGCTGTTTGCTTAGAAATTCTAGTGACAATTAGGGGGCCTGTGTCTTGTGATAGCATTTGTGTAGGTTATTTTAACCAAATCAGAGAGATAGGTAGGAGCAAGCCCATGTAATGCTTTATAGATTAGCAGTAAAACCGTATATGATTTCCCTACAATACTCAGAGGCTAAGCAACAAGGATCTGAATTTAAATTTAAATTCAATTTGACCAGCAATTTGACCTTTAACCTTGATGTTTGTGTTAGGTAAGGATATGCTAACCGTGAGGATCATAAGGATATGCTAACCGTGAGGATTATAAGGATATTTTAACCATGAGGATCATAAGGATATTTTAACCATGAGGATCATAAGGATATTTTAACCGTGAGGATCATAAGGATGTTTTAACCGTGAGGATCGTAAGGATATGCTAACCGTGAGGATCATAAGGATATTTTAACCGTGAGGATCGTAAGGATATGCTAACCATGAGGATCGTAAGGATATGCTAACCATGAGGATCGTAAGGATGTGCTAACCTTGAGGATCATAAGGATATTTTAACCGTGAGTATCATAAGGATATTTTAACCATGAGGATCATAAGGATATGCTAACCACGAGGATCATAAGGATATGCTAATCGTGAGGATCATAAGGATATGTTAACCGTGAGGATTGTAAGGATGAGCTAACCTTGAGGGCCGTAAGGATGTGCTAACCGTGAGGATCATAAGGATATTTTAACCGTGAGGATCATAAGGATATTTTAACCGTGAGGATCGTAAGGATATGCTAACCGTGAGGTTCGTCAGGATGTGCTAACCGTGAGGATCGTAAGGA
The DNA here is from genome assembly GCF_036934945.1 of Oncorhynchus masou masou. Lineage (NCBI taxonomy): Eukaryota > Metazoa > Chordata > Actinopteri > Salmoniformes > Salmonidae > Oncorhynchus > Oncorhynchus masou. The sequence goes on from NC_088242.1 coordinate 5,691,304, forward strand.
TATATCTATGTTTTCCCTGCAATGTTCAGAGTCCGAGGGACAGTGATCTGAAGTTTGGCAAAAAAATAGCCAAAAAAATGTCATGAATGTTTTAAAATGTCATAATGTGATTCAATCAAACATTTGGCTCTACATTTTTAACAGTTTTGTCTATCAACTCAGGATAAAAAACATATGAAAGATTACTTTCTCAGCTACTGGAAAATACATTTTGGGAGGTTAAAATCCTATGTTGATGATCTTGATGTACTTCGTGAACTTACTGTCAAATTGACCCCAAACAGAACTCCTGTATAGCCTTTTCCAACATGAGGAACAGTTCATGAAATGACAGCTTCATTCTAACATTTACTAGATATTTTATTTATTTATTTAGTACAAATGAGGCGTCCATTTTTTTTCTTCTCAGCTTCTTAGTTAACTCATCAGTATGCTTTTTAAAAGACCGTTTTATCGTCTATCCAAATGCCCAGATATTTGTAAACCTCGTTTTTTTGTGTGCTCTAGAAAACAACATACACTGAATGTACAAAACCTTCGGATGACCTTCCTAATATACAGTTGCAACCCCTCTTTTTGCCCTCAGAACAGCCTCCATTTGTCAGGGCATGGACTCTACAAGGTGTTGAATAGCGTTCCACAGGGATGCGCTGTCCCATGTTGACTCCAATGCTTCCCACAGTTGTGTCAAGTTGGCTGGTACTGAATCTCCATTCCAAATAGCTCGTTCCATCTCATCCCCACAGATGCTCAGTTGGACTGAGATCTGGTGACTGGGCAGGCCACTGCAGTAAGCTGAATTCACTGTCATGTCCGTGGAACCATTCCCGGATCATCTTAGCCTTGTGGTATATGGGAGCATTAAACATCTATTAGCAGAAGGATACACTGTTGCCATGAAGGCACCTGATTGGCTATGAGGTTCAGATATCCTGTGGCATTCAAATGTTGCTTCACTTTTATCAAGGGGCCCAATGTGTGTCATGAAAACATACCCCACACACAATCACACCCCCCACCACCAGCCTGCAATTTTGACACGCAGCATGATGGATACACTGTTCTTATGTGCTTTTCTCCATACCCTAGTCCTCCCATCAGCATGAAACAGCAGGAACTGGGATTCATCATACCAGGCAATGTTATTCAAATGTTTCCAGCGTCCATTTTGTTTTTGTTCCTTATCCCACTGCAACCGCAAGCTTCCTGTTTATCTTCTGAAAGAAGTGGAACTCTGTAAGGTCGTCGTGTCAAGGTAGGATAAGTTGTGCATTCTTTTATGGGTCTTTGGGCACCGATGTTGTACTGGACTGTCATTTTAACTAACTGTAACTCGGTCTGTTGCTCTGCACAAGTCGCCTCCTTTGTCCTCTTTCATCAATATCCTGTTTTCCACCGCTGGCTTGTCATTGGCTGCATGTCGTTTTGGACCATTCCACACAGGAAACTGTTGATCGTGAAAATACCCCGTTTTGCTACTTAATATAATGTTTTACATATCCTACATTACTCATCTCATGTGTATATGTATATACTGTACTCTATACCATCTACTGCATCTTGCCTATACCGTTCTGTACCATCACTCATTCATATATCTTTATGTACATATTCTTTATCCCTTTACACTTGTGTGTGTATAAGACAGTAGTTGTGGAATTGTGAGGTTAGATTACTCGTTGGTTATTACTGCATTGTCGGAACTAGAAGCACAAGCATTTCGCTACACTGCATTAACATCTGCTAACCATGTGTATGTGTCAAATAAATGGATGGTGCTTGCTGTACCCAAAGAGGGCAATGTCATAACAACATTTTGATGTTACATCCTGATGTCAACGTTCTAGGTGAATGGGGTTCGAGGAGGCGGAGTCAGGCGCAGGACACAGGTATGAGAAAAAGCTTTACTCAAAATAAGCAACGTTCCAACAAGGATAAACATAAATATCCAGAGGACATAAAGGAAACCACTTGACAACGACAATCACGCACAAAACAACAGGGAAAGCCAGAGGGTTAAATAAGGAACACTGATTATGGAATGGGAACCAGGTGTACAATGAAGACTAAACGAAAATTAAATCGGACGAGAAAGCCGGTGACGTGACGCCGCCCGAACAAAGAGAAGGACCAACTTTGGTGGAAGTCGTGACACCTGAATTGAACAATTATTAAATTGAGATTTTGTGTCAGAATACCCCAAAATGTCAAAGTGGAATTGTGTTTCTAAAAAAATATATACTAATAAAAATGAAAAGCTTAAATGTCTTGAGTCAATAAGTGTTCAACCCCTTTGTTATGGCTGAAGATGTTCAGGAGTAAAACTGGGGCTTAACAAGTCACATAATAAGTTGCATGGACTCACTCTGTGTTCAATAATAGTCTTTATCATGATTTTTTATGACTGCCTAATCTCTGTACCCCACACATACAATTATCTGTAAGGTAGTAGTGAATTTCAAGCCCAGATTCAACCACAAAGACCAGGGAGGTTTTTCAATGCCCCGTATAGAAGGGAACCTATTGGTAGAGGAAAAAGAAGCAGACTGAATATCCCTTCATGGTAAAGTTATGAATTACACTGTGGATGGTGTATCAACACACCCAGTCACTACAAAGATACAGGTGTCCTTCCTAACTCAGTTGCCGTAGGAAGGAAACTGCTCAGGGATTTCACCATGAGGCCAATGGTGACTTTAAAACAGTTACAGAGTTTAATGGCTGTGATAGGAGACAACTGAGGATGGATCAACAACATTGTAGTTACTCCACAATACTAACCTAAATGACAGAGTGAAAAGAAGGAAGCCTGTACAGAATAAAAAATATTCCAAAATATGCATCTTGTTTGCAACAAGGCACTTAAGTAATGCTGCAAATAATGTGGCAAATAAATTAACTTTATGTCCTCATTACAAAGCGTTATTTTTGGGGCAAATCCAAGACAACACATCACTGGGTACCATTCTTCATATTTTCAAGCATGGTGGTGGCTGCATCATGTTATGAGTATGCTTGTCATCGGCAAGGACTAGGTTTTTTAAGATAAAAATAAATGGAATAGAGCTAAGCACATGCAAAATCCTGGAGGAAAACCTGGTTCAGCTTGCTTTCCAACAGACAATGGGTGATGAATTCACCTTTCAGCTGGACAATAACCTAAAACACAAGGCCAAATATACACAGGAGTTGCTTACCAAGACAACATTGAATATTCCTTAGTGGCCTAGTTATAGTTTTGACTTAAATCGGCTTCAAAATCTATATCAAGACTTGAAAATCCCCTTTTAGCAATGATCAACAACTAACTTGACAAAACTTTGACGATACAACATTACAGAGGTGGAAAAAGTACTCAATGTCATACATGAGTAAAACTAAAGATGCCTTCATAGAAAATGACTCAAGTAAAAGTGAAATTCACTCAGTAAAATACTACTTGAGTAAAAGTCTAAAAGGATTTGGTTTTAAGATGACTTAAGTATCAAAAGTAAAAGTATAAATAATTTCAAATTCCTCATTAAGCAAACCAGGCGGCACCATTTTCTTGCTTTAAAATTTTGAATAGCCAGGGGCACTCTCCACACTAGGCATGACCAGGGATATTCTCTTGATAAGTGAGGGAATTTGACTATTTACCTGTCCCACTAAGCATTCAAAATGTAATGAGTACTTTTGAGTGTCAGGGAAAATGTATATAGTAAAAAGTATATGATTTTCTTTAGGAATGTAGTAAACTAAAAGTTGACAGAAATGTAAAGTATTTAAAAATATGTTTTACTTTAAGTACTTTACACCACTGCAACATTATAATTCATAAACATCTTAATCTTTCTAAACTCAAGTTAAACTCAGTCACTCTCCGGATAAATTTGTGGTAGTTGTGATTGTCAGTACAGTATCTAGAGACCAACACCTTTTACAACATATTGTCTTTCTTCACCTTAATAATTCTGACTTCTACCTTTTTAGATGAAACTTCATAAGACCAAGAGGAAACAATCCAGTTTTGAAGTGTTAGAGCTCTAGGTAGCCTAGTGGTTAGAGTGTTAGTGTAGACCGGGCTCTAGGTAGCCTAGTGGTTAGAGTGTTAGCCCAGTGTAGACCGGAGCTCTAGGTAGCCTAGTGGTTAGAGTGTTGGCCCAGTGTAGACCGGGCTCTAGGTATCCTAGTGGTTAGAGTGTTATCCCAGTGTGGACCGGAGCTCTAGGTAGCCTAGTGGTTAGAGTGTTAGCCCAGTGTAGACCGAAGCTCTAGGTAGCCTAGTGGTTAGAGTGTTAGCCCAGTGTAGACCAGAGCTCTAGGTTGCCTAGTGGTTAGAGTGTTAGCCCAGTGTAGACCAGAGCTCTAGGTTGCCTAGTGGTTAGAGTGTTAGTCCAGTTACCAGAAGGTTGCTGGATTGAATCCCCTGAGCTGACAAGGTAAAAATCAATTGTTCTGCCCCTGAACAAGGCAGTTAACCCACTGTTCCCGGTAGGCCAGCATTGTAAATGGGGAATTTTACTGACTGTCAGTACTGAAGTTTACTGGCTTGCCTAGTTACATTATAAAATAAAGAAAAGACTGGGCAGTGTTTGCCCAAAGTACTATTGGCCATGCAATCTCCTGAAGGCCCTGGCAAACGTGTTTCTAACGTGTTTCTAACGTGTTTCTAACGTGTTGTCTCAGGGGGTGAATACTTATTTAATCAAAACATATATTACTTTTCAATTCTTCTTACACTTGGGACATTACAGAGTATTTTGTGTAGATTCTTGAAATCCATTTGTAACACAACAAAATGTGTAGAGAAGTCCAGGGTTGTGAACACTTTCTGAAGACTTTGTTTGATCTGCTGTTGTGTAAAACAATCAAAGCAGACTGTAGTTCAGATAGAGGTCAACGGGTCAAAAGGTCAACAGTGGGGGCAATAGATTGCACAACAGTATCGTCCGCATACAACTGCAGATATATATATTTTTTTAACAGACAAACCAATGTTGTTCATGTAGACGGTATATTACTCTCCCTCTCAGAAGACAGTTTTTTGGTATCTCTCTCTCTCTCTCTCTTTTATCCCTCCCTCTCAGAAGACAGTTTTTTGGTATCTCTCTCTCTCTCTCTCTTTTATCCCTCCCTCTCAGAAGACAGTTTTTTGGTATCTCTCTCTCTCTTTTATCCCTCCTTCTCAGAAGACTGTTTTTTGGTATCTCTCTCTCTCTCTTTTATCCCTCCCTCTCAGAAGACAGTTTTTTGGTATCTCTCTCTCACTCTCTCTCTCTCTCTCTCTCTCTCTCTCTCTCTCTCTCTCTCTCTCTCTCTTTTTTTTGTCTCTCCCTCTTAGAAGATTGTTTTTTTTCTTCTTCCACTTCCTCTATTGGCAGTGTTGCCTAGGAACAAGTGTTGATTGATTGTTAGCAATGTCATTTTGCTATAAGAACGTATACCTAGAAGAAAATGTAAGCGACAGTCTCATCATTCTTGTTATTTCGCTGTTTGTAGTTGGTAGCCGTAACTCTGACAAACAGGAAGACACGGTGTAGAAATCATGTATATTTATAGTTGTACTTTCAGACACTGTCAGGAGAGAGGAGGAGAGATGATGATGAGGATGAGGAGGGAAGGAGGAATTTTTGGACAAGTAACTAGTAGCTGTAACGGATTAAATTGAGAAAGTGACCTACCCAGCACGGTTGTAAACTGTTGGGCTGTTATGCTTTTGATGTGCTAAGCTGTAGTGTTATGCAGAGTGTTTAGGCTGCAGATGGCGACACATCTGAGGAGAGCTCGAAAATTCATGCCCCTTCGGTGCTGCCATAGTTACATTAGAAGTGCCCACCCAAGTAGGCTGAAGGTCATTGGCCACAGATACATTGACGTAAAATCACGATATATCTATCATGGCTTTGATTGGACTGATCATGTCAACATCATATTTAAAAAATCTTAGCTAGCAGTCATCATCATGAATCAAGTCGACAATCTACTGGCAAATCCTTTTCAATCCTTGTCATATGAAGATAAATTATATATAAAACGTATCAGTGCTCATCGGCCATTGGACATAAATATTACACAACAAGTTGGAAATCGCAAATTCAACAATGAGTAGTTTGGAAGGAATCAGTGGCTAACTGCAAGCTTTGCAAAGCAATCACGAGCCTGCTATTCAGTGGAGAGGGTGTGTGGTCCAAGTCTGGATTTTAGGGTCTCTTTTCCAAAATTAAAAGGATAAACATTCACTCACAACACACCGTTGGCCAGAAAAGGTTGAATACATTGGCCATGCTGTCAATCCAGCATGACTTCAGTTGAAAACTTGGAAATCTCAGACTTCAGTGAGTTCAAGACAACTAGGAACTCTGAAAAAAACGAGCTCCAACTGGGAAAATACGTTTTTAATGGTTATCCAACTCGCCATGTCGGGAGCTCTGGCCTCTTTCTAGAGCTCTGGCCTCTTTCCCGAGCTCTGGCCTCTTTCTAGAGCTCTGGCCTCTTTCTAGAGCTCTGACCTGAAGATCACTGATGTCACAATTCAAGCTTCTTTTTTAATGTTTTTTAATTTTTAATGAAAGTATTTTCCCACAAGAAGGACCGTCAAGCCACCTTCCTGTTCAAGTGAGCACAGCACAACAAGGTGAGTCCAAAGATGTATTGTATGCTGCTGCATACATGATGTAATATACCAGGGAGATGTGTATACTGTAGCTAAGAAAGTAATACTAAGTGTATGTTGTGTAGTAAGATGTTAGTAGCCCATGTGTCTCACCCTAATAATGTGTTCCCTTTCCCCCTCATAACTTAGCCTACTGTTTTGACTTGGTGGTGCACATGTAGCCTATAGCCTGTTTTAGAGATGTATCATCGAATATTGTAAGAGCTTTCATTGTCTGCTTATATGCCGCCTTTAGTTATCCTACGGTACTGACTTGGTGTACAAGGAGAACACTGTAAGAATGGCACATGCTCTAAATTCTGCTGCTGTACATTTCAAAAGTGCCGAACAAATGGTTATATTGACAACATCTATCCTAGCTCACTCATTAATGTCTTAATCGAAGTCACGGATTGCCTCTTATCCCCTGGTTGTCCCCTTATGTCATAGCTTTTACATCTCAATTGTCAGTAGAACCACAGTTTAAGCAAGTCAGTCATATCTACCTGTTTCTTTAAAAGGCAGTAAATGAGGCTGAATGAACTGTTTCGCTGCCAGACAAGGCTCCGCTGATCGCTGTAGCAGTCGTAAGGCTTCACTCTGTGGTGCTGAAAAGACAAGGCTCCGCTGATCGCCGGGTGTAGCAGTCGTAAGGCTTCACTCTGTGGTGCTGAAAAGACAAGGCTCTGCTGATCGCGGGTGTAGCGGTCGTAAGGCTTCACTCTGTGGTGCTGAAAAGACAAGGCTCCGCTGATCGCCGGGTGTAGCAGTCGTAAGGCTTCACTCTGTGGTGCTGAAAAGACAAGGCTCTGCTGATCGCCGGGTGATCGTAAGGCTTCACTCTGTGGTGCTGAAAAGACAAGGCTCCGCTGATCGCCGGGTGTAGCGGTCGTAAGGCTTCACTCTGTGGTGCTGAAAAGACAAGGCTCCGCTGATCGCCGGGTGTAGCGGTCGTAAGGCTTCACTCTGTGGTGCTCTGTGGTGCTGAAAAGACAAGGCTCCGCTGATCGCCGGGTGTAGCGGTCGTAAGGCTTCACTCTGTGGTGCTGAAAAGGAAGCTATTCTGTTAAGACAGCTTTATGTAGGCCGTTTGTGGGCACCATTTGTCACCATTATAGTGCACTTAATGTAATGTTTAGTGTTGTGTAGTGGCTTTGCTGGCATGTATCTAAAAATTATTTTTTTGTTTGTTTGCCTCACCAAGATTTACATGCTAAAATCACCACTGTGTAGCTGTACACCACTTCACCACTGTCTAGTTGTATACCACTTCACCACTGTGTAGTTGTATACCACTTCACCACTGTGTAGTTGTACACCACTGTGTAGTTGTACACGACTTCACCACTGTCTAGTTGTATACCACTTCACCACTGTGTAGTTGTATACCACTTCACCACTGTGTAGTTGTACACCACTGTGTAGTTGTACACCACTTCACCACTGTCTAGTTGTATACCACTTCACCACTGTGTAGTTGTACACCACTTCACCACTGTGTAGTTGTACACCACTGCGTAGTTGTACACCACTTCACCACTGTGTAGTTGTACACCACTGTGTAGTTGTACACCACTTCACCACTGTGTAGTTGTACACCACTGTGTAGTTGTGCACCATTTCACCACTGTGTAGTTGTACACCACTGTGTAGTTGTACACCACTTCACCACTGTGTAGTTGTACACCACTTCACCACTGTGTAGTTGTACACCACTGTGTAGTTGTACACCACTTCACCACTGTGTAGTTGTGCACCATTTCACCACTGTGTAGTTGTGCTCCACTTCACCACTGTGTAGTTGTACACCACTTCACCACTGTGTAGTTGTACACCACTGCGTAGTTGTACACCACTTCACCACTGTGTAGTTGTACACCACTGTGTAGTTGTACACCACTTCACCACTGTGTAGTTGTACACCACTGTGTAGTTGTGCACCATTTCACCACTGTGTAGTTGTACACCACTGTGTAGTTGTACACCACTTCACCACTGTGTAGTTGTACACCACTTCACCACTGTGTAGTTGTACACCACTTCACCACTGTGTAGTTGTACACCACTGTGTAGTTGTACACCACTTCACCACTGTGTAGTTGTGCACCATTTCACCACTGTGTAGTTGTACACCACTGTGTAGTTGTACACCATTTCACCACTGTGTAGTTGTGCTCCACTTCACCACTGTGTAGTTGTACACCACTTCACCACTGTGTAGTTGTACACCACTGTCTAGTTGTGTACCACTTCACCACTGTGTAGTTGTATACCACTTCACCACTGTGTAGTTGGACACCACTGTGTAGTTGTACACCATTTCACCACTGTGTAGTTGTACACCACTTCACCACTGTGTAGTTGTACACCACTGTGTAGTTGTACACCACTTCACCACTGTGTAGTTGTACACCACTTCACCACTGTGTAGTTGTACACCACTGTGTAGTTGTACACCACTTCACCACTGTGTAGTTGTACACCACTTCACCACTGTGTAGTTGTACACCACTTCACCACTGTGTAGTTGTACACCACTTCACCACTGTGTAGTTGTACACCACTGTGTAGTTGTACACCACTTCACCACTGTGTAGTTGTACACCACTTCACCACTGTGTAGTTGTACACCACTTCACCACTGTGTAGTTGTACACCACTTCACCACTGTGTAGTTGTACACCACTGTGTAGTTGTACACCACTTCACCACTGTGTAGTTGTACACCACTTCACCACTGTGTAGTTGTACACCATTTCACCACTGTGTAGTTGTACACCACTTCACCACTGTGTAGTTGTACACCACTTCACCACTGTGTAGTTATACACCACTGTGTAGTTGTACACCATTTCACCACTGTGTAGTTGTACACCACTTCACCACTGTCTAGTTGTGTACCACTTCACCACTGTGTAGTTGTACACCACTTCACCACTGTGTAGTTATACACCACTGTGTAGTTGTACACCATTTCACCACTGTGTAGTTGTACACCACTTCACCACTGTCTAGTTGTGTACCACTTCACCACTGTGTAGTTGTACACCACTTCACCACTGTGTAGTTGTACACCACTGTGCAGTTGTACACCACTTCACCACTGTGTAGTTGTACACCACTGTGTAGTTGTACACCATTTCACCACTGTCTAGTTGTACACCACTTCACCACTGTGTAGTTGTGCACTTTAGACTGTATGTAGACTGCACTTTTTGGGGCTGATAATACGGGTTGGTTGATCTCTTTTAAAGTAGAACCCCCTATCATGTTTTTTTCCCCCACCCCCCAAAATACCTGTATGAAGATCAAGTGTAGATGTGAGTTTTATAAGTGATTACCCCTCCTACACACCAGGCTGTAGGAACAATGATGTCATACTGAACTAGCTGTGTGAATGTTATCACCTTTTTCGTTTCACTACCAAAGAGTCCAAAAGGCTTTGTAGACAGGTTACTACCAGCAGAGAGGAATGATGTCATACTACACTGGCCCTGAAAGCAGCTGTGACTGAAGCACTTATCAGAGTACAAAACGTGCGCGCAAACGCACAACCGTTTTTGTAGAATATTATTAGCAGCGTTGGTTGGAAAGTTTGGGCTGTGCGTCCACTGCGGACGGTGGTCTCTGAGTCACGTAGCTGTGTCTCAGTGGGATGCTGGGATATCTCCCACAGACTGGCTTACACATCATTTTGGTGTTACAGCGATACTTTTCAGAGGGGAAGGATTTGTGGATATGCTTAAATAACTACTATGTTGCATTTGTTAAAGATTTAAAAAATAAAAAATAAAATCTGTTCAGTTGTTTAACAAATAAATAAAATTTGTTTACACTTCTACAACACACCATGTATTGCAAGATAAAGGCGTGTTAAAACTCAAATGCAACACACATAAATATAGGCCACACGTACAGGCCACACTTACACAGCTCTTCAGCTAAGGCCTGTATTATGTGTTCTGACTACGGAGGTAACAGTAGTGGGTAGCTGTGGGTGGGATGAAATGGGTAAGAGGTGATAATTACATTTCCTCTAAACGTGTTACACATAATATGAATAATAAAATACAGAAATGTTGACAGTGTGAAAACAACTCAGTCAGACAATCATTTTCACCCCATTTAACTTCTAACGGGCTGGCTGCACCTGTTTTCAGGGTAAAAGAACAAAGGAATGAGAGGGAAAATAGAGAGAGAGGAGGGAGGGAGGGAGGAGGAGGGGAGAGAGGAGAGGGGAGGGAGGGAGAGGGAGGGGGAGGGAGGAGGGAGGGAGAGGGAGGGGAGGAGGGAGGAGAGAGGAGGGGAGGAGGGGAGGGAGGAGGGAGGAGAGGAGGAGGAGGGAGGGAGGGAAGAGAGGGAGGGAGGAGGGAGGGGAGGGAGGGAGGGAGGGAGAGGGAAGGGAGGAGGGAGGAGGAGAGGAGAGGAGAGAGGAGGGAGGAGGGGGAGGGAGGGGAGAGAGAGGAGGGAGGAGGGAGGGAGAGGAGAGAGGGAGGGAGGGGAAGAGGAGGGAGGGAGAGAGAGAGGGGAGGGAGGAGGGAGGAGAGGAGGGGAGGAGGGAGGAGAGGAGGGAGGAGGGGAGGAGGGAGGGGAGAGAGGAGGGAGGAGGGAGGGGAGGGGGAGGGAGGAGGGGAGAGGAGGGAGGGAGGGAGAGGAGGGGAGGGAGGGGGAGGGAGAGAGGAGGGGAGGGAGGGAGGGAGAGGGAGGGGAGAGAGGAGGGGAGGGAGGGAGGAGAGGGGAGGGAGGAGGGAGGAGAGGAGAGGAGGGAAGAGAGGAGGGAGGAGGAGGGGGGAGGGAGGAGAGAGAGGGAGGGAGAGAGGAGGGGAGGGAGGAGGGAGGGGAGAGAGGAGGGGAGGGAGGAGGGGGGAGAGAGGAGGGGAGGAGGGAGGAGAGAGGAGGGGAGGGAGGAGAGGGGAGGGGGAGGGAGGGAGAGGAGAGGAGGGAAGAGAGGAGGGAGGAGGGAGGGAGGAGAGGAGGAGGAGAGGAGGAGGGAGGAGGGAGGAGGGGAGGAGGGAGTAGAGAGGAGGGAGAGAGGAGGGGGAGGGAGGAGGAGAGGGAGGGAGGAGGGAGGAGGGAGGGAGGGGAGGAGGGAGGGAGGGAGGGAGGAGAGGAGGAGGGGGAGGGAGGGGGGGGGAGAGAGGAGGGGAGGGAGGGAGGAGGGAGGGAGAGGAGGGAGGAGGGAGGAGGGAGGGAGAGGGAGAGAGGAGGGAGGGAGGAGGGGGAGAGGGGGAGAGGGAGAGGAGAGGGAGGGAGAGGAGGAGGGAGGAGCAGGAAGGGAGGAGGGAAGGGGAGGGAGAGAGGGAGGGGAGTGAGGGAGAGGGAGAGAGAGAGAGGGGGGGGAGGGGGGAGAGCAGGGGGGGGGGAGGGAGGAGATGGAGGAGGGGGGAGAGGAAGGGAGGAGGGGAGAGGAAGGGGAGAGAGAGGGAGGAGGGGGAGAGAGAGGGGGAGGAGGAGGGAGGAGGAGGGGGGGAGAGGAGGGGAGGAGGGAGGAGAGGGGGGAGGGGGAGGGAGGAGGGAGAGAGGGGAGGGTGGGAGGGGAGAGAGGAGGGGGAGGGGAGGGAGGAGGGAGAGGGGCAGAGGGAGGAGGGGAGGGATGGTGAACATAGAGAGGGAGGAGGAACATAGAGAGGGAGGATAATAGGATGTAACATTGATGGTTTGGTCTAATTAATTGTGTTGATTAGGAAACACCTTTACAACAACACACTGTTGTCTCGTTTGTATTTTACATCCCACCCCCTATAGACAACCTCTCAGAGAGGGAGGGAGGAGGGAGGGAGAGAGAGAGAGAGAGTTCATCAGGGTTTCATTGAATATACTGCTCCTTTAGCAGGAAGTGTTCAGAGTGAAAGCTGATTGGTAACAGAACAGGTTAACATCAGTCACACTGTGCTGCTTCACTTCGTGACATGATGAGAGGTAAACACGTGATAATATCTCTCGGTATGTGTGTGTGTGTGTGTGTGTGTGTGTGTGTGTGTGTGTGTGTGTGTGTGTGTGTGTGTGTGTGTGTGTGTGTGTATGATTTATGACTGCATGGCTTGTCCCAGTTCTGCAGGGTGGGAGAGTTCAAGCAGACTGAGAAACCAAAAGACAAACACACACACACAATGGGTCAGAGCCACAGGGACACAGAGGTTGCTGGTTTGGCTTGGAGTTTGACAGTTTGGGATAAACACTCTAAATAAAACAACACTTCCCAGAACTCTCAGCCCATTTGTGTTTCCATTGGCAGGTAGACTGCTGTCTTTGGTTGTATCAGAAAGAAAGAGGCAAAGCGAGAGGTTTCATTCCCGTTAAAAATCGGCCCACGCGGGAATACAGCGATTCTGCTCACCGAGTCTGATTAATGCTCAGACCGATATGCAGAACGCCTTATAGACAATCTTATAGACAATCTGGAACACCTCTTTCTAAAATTATAGACAATCTGGACCCTTTCTTTCTAAAATTATAGACAATCTGGACCCCCTCTTTCTAAAATTATAGACAATCTGGACCCCCTCTTTCCAAAATTATAGACAATCTGAACCCTCTCTTTCTAAATTTATAGACAATCTGGACCCTCTTTTCTAAAATTATAGACAATCTGTACCCCTCTTTCTAAATTTATAGACAATCTGGACCCTCTCTTTCTAAACTTATAGACAATCTGGACCCTCTCTTTCTAAAATTATAGACAATCTGGACCCCTCTTTCTAAAATTATAGACAATCTGGACCCTCTCTTTCTAAAATTATAGACAATCTGGACCCACTTTTTCTAAAATTATAGACAATCTGGACCCCCTCTTTCTAAAATTATAGACAATCTGGATCCTCTCTTTCTAAAATTATAGACAATCTGGACCCCCTCTTTCTAATATTATAGACAATCTGGACACCCTCTTTCTAAAATTATAGACAATCTGGACCCCCTCTTTCTAAAATTATAGACAATCTGGATCCTCTCTTTCTAAAATTATAGACAATCTGGACCCCCTCTTTCTAATATTATAGACAATCTGGACCCCCTCTTTCTAAAATTATAGACAATCTGGACCCTCTCTTTCTAAAATTATAGACAATCTGGACCCCCTCTTTCTAAAATTATAGACAATCTGGACCCCCTCTTTCTAAAATTATAGACAATCTGGATCCTCTCTTTCTAAAATTATAGACAATCTGGACCCCCTCTTTCTAAAATTATTGACAATCTGTACCCCCTCTTTCTAAAATTATAGACAATCTGGACCCCCTCTTTCTAAAATTATAGACAATCTGGACCCCCTCTTTCTAAAATTATAGACAATCTGGATCCTCTCTGTCTAAAATTATAGACAATCTGGACCCCCTCTTTCTAAAATTATAGACAATCTGGATCCTCTCTTTCTAAAATTATAGACAATCTGGACCCTCTCTTTCTAAAATTATAGACAATCTGGACCCCTTCTTTCTAAAATTATAGACAATCTGGACCCCTTTCTAAAATTATAGACAATCTGGATCCTCTCTTTCTAAAATTATAGACAATCTGGACCCTCTCTTTCTAAAATTAGACAATCTGACCCCTCTTTCTAAAATTATAGACAATCTGGACCCCTCTTCTAAAATTATAGACAATCTGAACCCTCTTTCTAAAATTATAGACAATCTGAACCCTCTCTTTCTAAAATTATAGACAATCTGAACCCTCTCTTTCTAAAATCATAGACAATCTGGACCCCTTCTTTCTAAAATTATAGACAATCTGGACCCTCTCTTTCTAAAATGATAGACAATCTGGACCCCTCTTTCTAAAATTATAGACAATCTGGACCCCCTCTTTCTAAAATTATAGACTATCTGGATCCCCTCTTTCTAAAATTATAGACAATCTGGACCCCTTTTTTAAAATTATAGACAATCTGTATCCCCTCTTCTAAAATTATAGACAATCTGACCCCTCTTCTAAAATTATAGACAATCTGGACCCCTTCTTTCTAAAATTATAGACAATCTGGACCCTCTCTTTCTAAAATTATAGACAATCTGGACCCCTCTTTCTAAAATTATAGACAATCTGGACCCCCTTCCTAAAATTATAGACAATCTGATCCTCTCTGTCTAAAATTATAGACAATCTGACCCCCCTCTTTCTAAAATTATAGACAATCTGATCCTCTCTTTCTAAAATTATAGACAATCTGGACCCTCTCTTTCTAAAATTATAGACAATCTGGACCCCTCTTTCTAAAATTATAGACAATCTGGACCCCTCTTTCTAAAATTATAGACAATCTGAACCCTCTCTTCTAAAATTATAGACAATCTGAACCCTCTCTTCTAAAATTATAGACAATCTGACCCCTCTTTCTAAAATTATAGACAATCTGGACCCTCTTTCTAAAATTATAGACAATCTGGACCCCTCTTTCTAAAATTATAGACAATCTGAACCCTTCTTTCTAAAATTATAGACAATCTGGACCCCCCTCTTTCTAAAATTATAGACAATCTGACCCCCTCTTTCTAAAATTATAGACAATCTGACCCTCTCTTTCTAAAATTATAGACAATCTGGACCCCTCTTCTAAAATTATAGACAATCTGAACCCCCTCTTTCTAAAATTATAGACAATCTGGATCCCCTTTTCTAAAATTATAGACAATCTGTACCCCTTTTTCTAAAATTATAGACAATCTGGACCCCCTCTTTCTAAATTTATAGACAATCTGGATCCCCTCTTCTAAAATTATAGACAATCTCGATCCTCTCTGTCTAAAATTATAGACAATCTGACCCCTCTTTTCTAAACTTATAGACAATCTGACCCCCTCTTTTCTAAAATTATAGACAATCTGAACCCTCTCTTTCTAAAATTATAGACAATCTGAACCTCTCTCTTTCTAAAATTATAGACAATCTGACCCCTCTTTCTAAAATTATAGACAATCTGGACCCTCTCTAAAATTATAGACAATCTGGACCCCTTCTTTCTAAAATTATAGACAATCTGACCCCCTTCTAAAATTATAGACAATCTGATCCTCTCTTTCTAAAATTATAGACAATCTGACCCTCTCTTTCTAAAATTAGACAATCTGACCCCTCTTTCTAAAATTATAGACAATCTGGACCCCTCTTCTAAAATTATAGACAATCTGAACCCTCTTTTCTAAATTATAGACAATCTGGACCCCTTTCTAAAATTATAGACAATCTGGATCCCTCTTTCTAAAATTATAGACAATCTGTACCCTTCTTTCTAAAATTATAGACAATCTGGACCCCCTCTTTCTAAATTTATAGACAATCTGATCCCCTCTTTCTAAAATTATAGACAATCTCGATCCTCTCTGTCTAAAATTATAGACAATCTGGACCCCTCTTTCTAAACTTATAGACAATCTGGACCCCTCTTCTAAAATTATAGACAATCTGAACCCTCTTTTCTAAAATTATAGACAATCTGAACCTCTCTTTCTAAAATTATAGACAATCTGACCCCTCTTTCTAAAATTATAGACAATCTGGACCCTCTCTTTCTAAAATTATAGACAATCTGGACCCCTTCTTTCTAAAATTATAGACAATCTGACCCCTTTCTAAAATTATAGACAATCTGGATCCTCTCTTCTAAAATTATAGACAATCTGGACCCTCTCTTTCTAAAATTAGACAATCTGACCCCCTCTTTCTAAAATTATAGACAATCTGACCCCTCTTTCTAAAATTATAGACAATCTGAACCCTCTCTTTCTAAAATTATAGACAATCTGAACCCCTCTTTCTAAAATTATAGACAATCTGAACCCTCTCTTTCTAAAATCATAGACAATCTGGACCCCTTCTTTCTAAAATTATAGACAATCTGGACCCTCTCTTTCTAAAATGATAGACAATCTGGACCCCCCTCTTTCTAAAATTATAGACAATCTGACCCCTCTTCTAAAATTATAGACTATCTGATCCCCTTTTCTAAAATTATAGACAATCTGACCCCTTTTTTAAAATTATAGACAATCTGTATCCCTTTCTAAAATTATAGACAATCTGACCCCCTCTTTCTAAAATTATAGACAATCTGGACCCCTTCTTTCTAAAATTATAGACAATCTGACCCTCTTTTCTAAAATTATAGACAATCTGGACCCCTTTCTAAAATTATAGACAATCTGGACCCCCTCTTCCTAAAATTATAGACAATCTGGATCCTCTGTCTAAAATTATAGACAATCTGACCCCCTCTTTCTAAAATTATAGACAATCTGATCCTCTCTTTCTAAAATTATAGACAATCTGGACCCTCTCTTTCTAAAATTATAGACAATCTGGACCCCTCTTCTAAAATTATAGACAATCTGGACCCCCTTTCTAAAATTATAGACAATCTGAACCCTCTCTTCTAAAATTATAGACAATCTGAACCCTCTCTTTTCTAAAATTATAGACAATCTGACCCCCTTTCTAAAATTATAGACAATCTGACCCTCTCTTTCTAAAATTATAGACAATCTGACCCCTCTTCTAAAATTATAGACAATCTGAACCCCTTCTTTCTAAAATTATAGACAATCTGGACCCCTCTTTCTAAAATTATAGACAATCTGGACCCCTCTTTCTAAAATTATAGACAATCTGACCCTCTTTCTAAAATTATAGACAATCTGACCCCCTCTTTCTAAAATTATAGACAATCTGAACCCCTCTTCTAAAATTATAGACAATCTGATCCCCTTTCTAAAATTATAGACAATCTGTACCCCCTTCTTTCTAAAATTATAGACAATCTGGACCCCTCTTTCTAAATTTATAGACAATCTGATCCCCTCTTTCTAAAATTATAGACAATCTCGATCCTCTCTGTCTAAAATTATAGACAATCTGACCCCTTTCTAAAATTATAGACAATCTGAACCCTCTCTTCTAAAATTATAGACAATCTGAACCCTCTTCTAAAATTATAGACAATCTGGACCCTCTCTTTCTAAAATTATAACCAATCTGGACCCCCTCTTCTAAAATTATAGACAATCTGTACCCTCTTTCTAAAATTATAGACAATCTGTACCCCTTCTTTCTAAAATTATCAGCCAAATTTGTTGCAACTCCTATTACTGTTGCAACTCAAAATTTGTTGCAACTCCTAGCCTGTTCAACTTCTTTCGTATCATCTGAGATCCCCAAAGATTGGAAAGCTGCTGCGATCATCCCCCTCTTCAAAGGGGCAGTCACTCTAGACCCACACTGCTACAGACCTATATTTACCCTACCCTGCCTTTCTAAGGTCTTCAAAGCCAAGTTAACAAACAGATTACCAACCATTTCGAATCCCACTGTACCTTCTCCGCTATGCAATCTGGTTTCCAAGCTGGTCACGGGTGCACCTCAGCCATGCTCAAGGTCCTAAACGATATCATAACCTCCATCGTTAAGAGACAGTACTGTGCAGCCGTCTTCATCAACCTGGCCAAGGCTTTCGACTCTGTCAATCACCGTATTCTTATTGGCAGACTCAACAGCCTTGGTTTCTCAAATGACTGCCTCGCCTGGTTCACCAACTACTTCTCAGACAGAATTCAGGGTTTCAAATCGGAGGGCCTGTTGTCGGACCTCTGGCATTCTCTATGGGGTGCCACAGGGTTAAATTCCCGGGCCGACTCTCTTCTCTGTGTACATCAATGATGTCGCTCTTGCTGCTGGTGATACTTTCATCCACCTCTATGCAGATGACACCATTCTGTATACTTCTGGCCCTTCTTTGGACACTGTGTTAACTAACCTCCAGACGAGTTCCAATGCCATATAACTCTCCTTCCGTGGCCTCTAACTGCTCCTAAATGCAAGTAAAACTAAATTCCTGCCATTCAATCGATCACTGCCCACACCTGCCCACATCACTACTCTGGACTGTTCTGACTTAGAATATGTGGAAATCTACAAATACTTAGGTGTCTGGTTAGACTGTAAACTCTCCTTCCAGACTCATATTAAACATCTCCAATCCAAAGTTAAATCTAGAATCGGCTTCTTATTTCGCAACAAAGCATCCTTCACTCATGCTGCCAAACACACCCTCGTAAAACTGACCATCCTACTGATCCTCGACTTTGGAGATGTCATTTTCAAAATAGCCTTCAACACTTTACTCAACAAATTGGATGCAGTCTATCACAGTGCCATCCGTTTTGTCACCAAAGCACCATACTACCCACCACAGCGACCTGTACGCTCTCGTTGGCTGGCCTCGCTTCATATTCGTCGCAAACCCACTGGCTCCAAATCATCTATAAGTCTTTGGTAGGTAAATTCCTGCCTTATCTCAGCTCACTGGTCACCATAGCAGCACCCACCCGTAGCACGTGCTCCAGCAGGTATATCTCACTGGTCACCCCCAAAGCCAATTCCTCCTTTGGCCGCCTTACCTTCCAGTTCTCTGCTGCCAATGACTGGAACCGAATTGCAACAATCACTGAAGCTGGAGACTCATATCTTCCTCACTAACTTTAAGAACCAGCCGTCAGAGCAGCTCACAGATCACTGCATCTGTACATAGCCTATCTGTAAATAGCCTATCGAACTACCTCATTCCCATTCTGTTATTTTATTTATTCTTCTTTGCACCCCAGTATCTCTACTTGCACATTAATGTATCACTCCAGTGTTTAATTGCTAAATTGTAATTATTTCACCACTATGGCCTATTTATTTCCTTACCTCCCTTATCTTGCCTCATTTGCACAAACTGTATATATACTTTTTTATTGTGTTATTGACTGTATGTTTTGTTTATTCCATGTGTAACTCTGTGTTGTTGTTTGTGTCGCCTAGTGGTAAGCGAGTTGGGCCATTAACTGAAAGGTTGCTGGATCGAATCCCAGAGCTGACAAGGTAAACGATCTGTTGTACTGTCCCTGAACAAGGCAGTTAACCACCTGTTCCCCGGTAGGCCATCATTGTGAATAATAATTTTTTCTTAACTGACTTGCCTAGGTTAAATACAGAGACCACAACAGTCTAGTGATATTTATAGGAGACTCGTGTTTAGGACAGTATGATAGTGTTTATGGTTTTACATATCATGAGACACTTCCTTATTTGGATTTACGTGTATTTTGGGTATGTGTTGTGAAACGGTAAGATATTACTTGTTAGATATTACTCCACTGTCGGAGTTAGAAACACCCGATTTTCGCTACACCTGCAATAACATCTGCTAAACAAGTGTCTGTGACCAATACAATTAGATTTGATTTGATTGTGTGGTAGCTAAGGAGAGTTTTCTGAAATCTATTTCCTGCTTCAGTCACTATCTAGTAAACAAATCAACTGTCTAGAAGAGGGCCCTCTATACCAGTAATCAACTGTCTAGAAGAGGGCCCTCTATACCAGTAATCAACTGTCTAGAAGAGGGCCCTCTATACCAGTAATCAACTGCCGAGAAGAGGGCGCTCTATACCAGTAATCAACTGTCTAGAAGAGGGCCCTATACCAGTAATCAACTGTCTAGAAGAGGGCCCTCTATACCAGTAATCAACTGTCTAGAAGAGGGCCCTCTATACCAGTAATCAACTGTCTAGAAGAGGGCCCTCTATACCAGTAATCAACTGTCTAGAAGAGGGCCCTCTATACCAGTAATCAACTGTCTAGAAGAGGGCCCTCTATACCAGTAATCAACTGTCTAGAAGAGGGCCCTCTATACCAGTAATCAACTGTCTAGAAGAGGGCCCTCTATACCAGTAATCAACTGTCTAAGAGGGCCCTCTATACCAGTAATCAACTGTCTAGAAGAGGGCCCTCTATACCAGTAATCAACTGTCTAGAAGAGGGCCCTCTATACCAGTAATCAACTGTCTAGAAGAGGGCCCTCTATACCAGTAATCAACTGTCTAGAAGAGGGCCCTCTATACCAGTAATCAACTGTCTAGAAGAGGGCCCTCTATACCAGTAATCAACTGTCGAGAAGAGGGCCCTCTATACCAGTAATCAACTGCCGAGAAGAGGGCCCTCTATACCAGTAAACAGAAGACGAGAAAGAACATTACTGACGAAGAATCCATCTTGTGTAGAAACAAATTATGTGTGGGATGTGTGTGTGTGTGTGTGTCTCTTTCTGTGTTTCAGAGTCTAGGAGGCGTGAGAAAGCAACGTAGAACAAGATGTTGTTAAGCAGTCAGTCAGACAGGATTTTACTCACCTCTCTAAGAGGGCATCATTATGGAAAACTTTGTTTGTGTGTCCGTGTGTGTGTCTGTGTGTGTCCGTGTGTGTCTGTGTGTGTGCGTGTCTGTGTGTCCATGTGTGTCCGTGTGTGTGTGTGTGTGTCCGTGTGTGTCCGTGTGTGTGTGTGCGTGTCTGTGTGTGTGTGTGTCTGTGTGTCCATGTGTGTACATTTGTCCGTGTGTGTGTGTGTGTCCTTGTCTGTGTGTCCATGTGTGTCCATGTGTGTGTGTGTGTGTGTGTGTGTGTGTGTAAGATTGTTACATCCCAAATGCCACCCTATTCCCTGTATAGTGCACTACTTTAGACCAGAGCCCTTTGGCACCCTATTCCCTAGTGCACTACTTTAGATCAGAGCCCTATGGCACCCTATTCCCTAGTGCACTACTTTAGACCAGAGCCCTATTGCACCCTATTCCTAGTGCACTACTTTAGACCAGAGCCCTATGGACGCTGGTCAAAAGTAATGCACTATATCGGGTGCTCACCCTTAAAATGATGAATTAGTTCAAGGCTTTAATTAATATTTCCATCCAATAGAATATTCCGTCAGGAAAAACAAACAGTCCCAAACTGTCTCTATCATGTATGGATGAAAGGTTAGATGATTTACTCTGAGAATGTAGCATGTTGATAGCGAATGGAATGTCATCACAGACATGATCAACAAGTCGCCACTGCTCTATAGAACTCTGTGAATCTGCTCCATGATCTCTGTGAATCCGGCCCATGATCTCTGTGAATCTGCTCTATAGAACTCTGTGAATCTGCTCCATGATCTCTGTGAATCTGCTCCATGATCTCTGTGAATCCGCTCCATGATCTCTGTGAATCTGCTCTATAGAACTCTGTGAATCTGCTCCATGATCTCTGTGAATCTGCTCCATGATCTCTGTGAATCTGCTCCATAATCTCTGTGAATCTGCTCCATGATCTCTGTGAATCTGCTCCATGATCTCTGTGAATCTGCTCCATGATCTCTGTGAATCTGCTCCATGATCTATGTGAATCTGCTCCATGATCTCTGTGAATCTGCTCTATAGAACTCTGTGAATCTGCTCCATGATCTCTGTGAATCCGCTCCATGATCTCTGTGAATCTGCTCTATAGAACTCTGTGAATCTGCTCCATGATCTCTGTGAATCTGCTCCATGATCTCTGTGAATCTGCTCCATGATCTCTGTGAATCTGCTCTATAGAACTCTGTGAATCTGCTCCATGATCTCTGTGAATCTGCTCTATAGAACTCTTTGAATCTGCTCCATGATCTCTGTGAATCTGCTCCATGATCTCTGTGAATCTGCTCCATGATCTCTGTGAATCTGCTCTATAGAACTCTGTGAATCTGCTCCATGATCTCTGTGAATCTGCTCCATGATCTCTGTGAATCTGCTCCATGATCTATGTGAATCTGCTCCATAATCTCTGTGAATCTGCTCTATAGAACTCTGTGAATCTGCTCCATGATCTCTGTGAATCTGCTCTATAGAACTCTGTGAATCTGCTCCATGATCTCTGTGAATCTGCTCCATGATCTCTGTGAATCTGCTCCATGATCTCTGTGAATCTGCTCCATGATCTCTGTGAATCTGCTCCATGATCTCTGTGAATCTGCTCTATAGAACTCTGTGAATCTGCTCCATGATCTCTGTGAATCTGCTCCATGATCTCTGTGAATCTGCTCCATGATCTCTGTGTATCTGCTCCATAATCTCTGTGAATCTGCTCTATAGAACTCTGTGAATCTGCTCCATGATCTCTGTGAATCTGCTCCATGATCTCTGTGAATCTGCTCCATGATCTCTGTGAATCTGCTGCATGATCTCTGTGAATCTGCTCCATGATCTCTGTGAATCTGCTCCATGATCTCTGTGAATATGCTCCATGATCTCTGTGAATCTGCTCTATAGAACTCTGTGAATCTGCTCCATGATCTTTGTGAATCTGCTCTATAGATCTCTGTGAATCTGCTCCATGATCTCTGTGAATCTGCTCCATGATCTTTGTGAATCTGCTCTATAGATCTCTGTGAATCTGCTCCATGATCTCTGTGAATCTGCTCCATGATCTCTGTGAATCTGCTCCATGATCTCTGTGAATCTGCTCCATGATCTCTGTGAATCTGCTCTATAGATCTCTGTGAATCTGCTCCATGATCTCTGTGAATCTGCTCCATGATCTCTGTGAATCTGCTCCATGGTGGAACGGTGTTAACCTGTTATTTAACTAGGCAAATCAGTTAAAGAACAAATTATTATTGTTTACAATGGCGACCTACACGTTCTTAACTGACTTGCCTAGTAAATTGTCAAATAATGATTGACATATTTTCATGAATGTTTTCTTTTTGAATTTATCCATACTATTTATTTCATCCTTCCACAAGATATAGTTCCAACACAAATCTAGTGTTGATACCCAACCCCGCTGGTCATTCGTTTGATCGGTTCCATTGCCAGAGACGCTTGCTAGCTAGCCAACTTTAAGCTGTTTTCTAGTGACATTTATTTGGATACATCCATAACAATGAGCGAATGAAGCGATTTCACCTGGCATAAAAAATGTGCTCTCTCATCAGGACACTGTTATTCAGAGGAGCTAGCCAACAACACAGCTAACACAATCACTTCACACTGAGGCTGGAAAGACTGAAAACTAGCTGCACTTCATTTAGTTCTACCTGTTTTCTATTGATATATATTTGTATATATCTATAAAAAAATGATGCTGATTCATGATTTCCACTGGCTGAGAAAAGCTGCAAAACAAATGTGAGATAATGTCTAGATGCTTTCTATAGTGGAGATCAAGTTTATACATTATCTGGCTGGGCTGATGAGACAGTGGAGTGCACAGTCAGCTGGAACAGAGTAAATAGACATTTTATCGACATAGATTTAGCCGGTGGTAACTTGTGGAATAGACACCGGCTGGAATGTTGTTTTAACCAATCAGCATCCAGGATTAGACCCCCCCCATTGTATATAAAACACAGTTGAAGCAGCACCTCTCAGGTTAGATTGATAGTGGTTATAGGCAGTGGAAGGATCCGGAGGTGAACATGATGAAGGTATCAAGTTGATTTTGATTGGTCCAACCAGTGGAAATAACTCCAAATAGTTACCTCCCACAATACCAAATATGGAAGAGATACAACCAAGAGTGGTGCAGTCTAAACTATTTTATAAAAAAATAATATATATTTAACTAAGCAAGTCAGTTAAGAACAAATTCTTATTTACAATGATGGCCTACACCGGCCAAACCCGGACGACGCTGGGCCGGTTGTGATACAGCCTGGATTCGAACTAGGATGTCTCTAGCGACACCTAGGTAATGAGATGCAGTGCCTTAGACCGCTGTGCCACTCGAGAGCCCCAAGCAATGGTGAAAGCAAATTAACGTTCTTATTTCATCAGCACGGTCAACTAAAACAAAAGTGTGTTAAAGTTGTAATATTGTAGAGAACAATCTAAATGATTAATTGAATGTGATTCGTAATGACATAGGGCAAAATAAAAAAAATAGGTTTAGACATTCATGTAGTAGCACCCTCTTGAATTGACTGTTTTTTTCTCTGCGTTGTACAGCAGTGAGTGAACGCTCTACACTATATAGAGAATGATGTTATTTGGGATGCTGGCATGTAATTGTTATTGGAGTGGAGCGATGATGATGATGATGATGCTCAGAGCTCTTGACAGAACCACTGACAGAATTCACCCAATGTTTAACTTCTGCATCAATAGCTTGATTACACTGGCATTGTGATAATGATTATCATGATCTTTGTGTTAGCAAGGACGGGACATTATCATCAGTTGTTTATTATGCGTCCTTCTGTATGACGATAATGGTGTAATACAGTCAGTGACTGGTCACAATGACGATAATGGTGTAATATAGTCAGTGACTGGTCACAATGATGATAATGATTTAATACAGTCAGTGACTGGTCACAATGACGATAATGGTGTAATATAGTTAGTGACTGGTCACAATGACGATAATGGTGTAATATAGTCAGTGACTGGTCACAATGACGATAATGGTGTAATATAGTCAGTGACTGGTCACAATGACGATAATGGTGTAATATAGTCAGTGACTGGTCACAATGATGATAATGGTTTAATACAGTCAGTGACTGGTCACAATGACGATAATGGTGTAATATAGTCAGTGACTGGTCACAATGACGATAATGGTGTAATATAGTCAGTGACTGGTCACAATGACGATAATGGTGTAATATAGTCAGTGACTGGTCACAATGACGATAATGGTGTAATATAGTCAGTGACTGGTCACAATGACGATAATTGTGTAATATAGTCAGTGACTGGTCACAATGATGATAATGGTGTAATATAGTCAGTGACTGGTCACAATGATGATAATTGTCACGATCGTCATACGAACTGGAAATATACTCAGACCAACGTGCAGCGTCATTTGGGTTCCACATGTTTAATAAAGGAAACTCACAAAAAAACAATAAACAGCAAATGAAACGTGAAGCTCAAGCAGGCAGTGCCCCCAGGCAACTACACAGAAACAAGATCCCACAAAACACAGTGGGGAAATGGCTGTCTAAATATCATCCCCAATCAGAGACAGCGATAAACAGCTGCCTCTGATTGGGAACCATACCAGGCCAACATAGAAATAAATGCACTAGATCACCCACCCTCGTCACACTACGACCAAACCAAAATAGAGAATAAAAAGCTCTCTATGGTCAGGGCATGACAATAATGGTGTAATATACTCAGTGACTGTTCACAATGACGATAATGGTTGAATACAGTCAATGATTGATCACAATGACGATAATGGTTTAATACAGTCAATGACTGGTCACAATGACGATAATGGTTTAATACAGTCAGTGACTGGTCACAATGACGATAATGGTTTAATACAGTCAGTGACTGGTCACAATGACGATAATGGTTTAATACAGTCAGTGACTGTCAGTGACTGGTCACAATGATGATAATTGTGTAATACATTCAATACATGTGTAGTCATTTAGCAGACGCTCTTATCCATAGCCACTTACATTAGTTTATTCATCTTAAGATAGCTAGGTGAGACCACAACATATTACAGTTGTAGCAAGTACATTATCCACTCAACAAAGTCAGTGCGAGTAGGAAAAGACAAGTACATTATCCACTCAACAATGTCAGTGCTAGTAGGAAAAGACAAGTACATTATCCACTCAACAAAGTCAGTGCTAGTAGGAAAAGACAAGTACATTATCCACCCAACAAAGTCAGTGCTAGTAGAAAAAGACAAGTACATTATCCACTCAACAAAGTCAGTGCTAGTAGGAAAAGACAAGTGCATTATCCACTCAACAAAGTCAGTGCTAGTAGGAAAAGACAAGTGCATTATCCACTCAACAAAGTCAGTGCTAGTAGGAAAAGACAAGTGCATTATCCACTCAACAAAGTACATTTTATTTGTATACATTTTTTGGGGGTGGCATTTATTTATGGTAATTTTATTTAAGGTAATCCTATTGAGACAGAGCGCTCTTAACCTCAAACAGAGTGACATGCATTATCTATGAAGATGGGGTTTTACCCATTTAAATGTCTAGAACAATCTTTCTCATTCCATTTTATTCAGGTTGGTTCAATATCCGTTCAGTGTATTCATCATTATTGCCAAGGCATAATTGTTAAATGCACATGCGGGTTCTCAAACAGTCAAGGACTGGTCACGTACTGACCAATGATTATGGCTGAACGACTGTAGAAGAGAGCGAGAGTTTGACTCAACATCTATTGTTTGTTTATTTTATTCATAATTTATCCCGATAATTTATTATAATGCCTATTATATTATTTAATTCAAATCTCTTGTGTTCAGCAGCTAATTAAATGCCTCAAATTATTGGCAGTCTGGTCTCTGTCTGCCCCATACAGACAAGGCAGTCTGGTCTCTGTCTGCTCCCATACAGACAAGGCAGTCTGGTCTCTGTCTGCCCCCATACAGACAAGGCAGTCTGGTCTTTGTCTGCCCCATACAGACAAGGCAGTCTGGTCTCTGTCTGCCCCCATACAGACAAGGCAGTCTGGTCTCTGTCTGCCCCCTACAGACAAGGCAGTCTGGTCTCTGTCTGCTCCCATACAGACAAGGCACTCTGGTCTCTGTCTGCTCCCATACAGACAAGGCAGTCTGGTGTCCGTCTGCCCCATACAGACAAGACAGTCTGGCCTCTGTCTGCCCCCATACAGACAAGGCAGTCTGGTCTTTGTCTGCCCCCTACAGACAAGGCAGTCTGGTCTCTATCTGCCCCCCTACAGACTAGGCAGTCTGGTCTCTGTCTGCCCCCATACAGACAAGGCAGTCTGGTCTCTGTCTGCCCCCATACAGACAAGGCAGTCTGGGTTCTGTCTGCCCCCATACAGACAAGGCAGTCTGGTCTCTGTCTGCCCCCATACAGACAAGACAGTCTGGTCTCTATCTGCCCCCATACAGACAAGGCAGTCTGGTCTCTGTCTGCCCCCATACAGACAAGGCAGTCTGGTCTCTGTCTGCCCCCATACAGAGAAGGCACTCTGGTCTCTGTCTGCTCCCATACAGACAAGGCAGTCTGGTGTCCGTCTGCCCCATACAGACAAGACAGTCTGGCCTCTGTCTGCCCCCATACAGACAAGGCAGTCTGGTCTTTGTCTGCCCCCTACAGACAAGGCAGTCTGGTCTCTATCTGCCCCCCTACAGACTAGGCAGTCTGGTCTCTGTCTGCCCCCATACAGACAAGGCAGTCTGGTCTCTGTCTGCCCCCATACAGACAAGGCAGTCTGGGTTCTGTCTGCCCCCATACAGACAAGGCAGTCTGGTCTCTGTCTGCCCCCATACAGACAAGACAGTCTGGTCTCTATCTGCCCCCATACAGACAAGGCAGTCTGGTCTCTGTCTGCCCCCATACAGACAAGGCAGTCTGGTCTCTGTCTGCCCCCATACAGAGAAGGCAGTCTGGTCTCTATCTGCCCCCATACAGAGAAGGCAGTCTGGTGTCTATCTGCCCCCATACAGAGAAGGCAGTCTGGTCTCTATCTGCCCCCATACAGAGAAGGCAGTCTGGTCTCTATCTGCCCCCATACAGAGAAGTCAGTCTGGTCTCTATCTGCCCCCATACAGAGATGGCAGTCTGGTCTCTATCTGCCCCCATACAGAGAAGGCAGTCTGGTCTCTATCTGCCCCCATACAGAGAAGGCAGTCTGGTCTCTATCTGCCCCATACAGAGAAGGCAGTCTGGTCTCTATCTGCTCCCATACAGACAAGGCAGTCTGGTCTCTATCTGCCCCCATACAGCCTAGGCAGTCTGGTCTTTGTCTGAACAGCTAATTAAGACTTTCTATTTTCACTATGACAATGTAACAAGGATATCCACTACTATTTACACTATGACAATGTAACAGGGATATCCACTACTATTTACACTATGACAATGTAACAGGGATATCCAATACTATTTACACTATGACAATGTAACAGGGATATCCAATACTATTTACACTATGACAATGTAACAGGGATATCCAATACTATTTACACTATGACAATGTAACAGGGATATCCAATACTATTTACACTATGACAATGTAACAGGGATATCCAATACTATTTACACTATGACAATGTAACAGGGATATCCAATACTATTTCGAAGCATTATGACAATGTTTCCTTTTAAATCCAGTAGCTTTAATCTCTAGGCTGGCTGCTCATTTTTTTTACGAACGTCTTCTCTGAGAAGCTTTAATGAACAGCCCCTGCAGTTGTATTTGGGTTCTGCTGCTGTTCCGTGTGTGTGTGTGTGTGTGTGTGTGTGTGTGTGTGTGTGTGTGTGTGTGTCTATGCGCGTTTGTGTGTGTGTGTGTGTATGTGTGTGTGTCTATGCACGTTTGTGTGTGTGTGTGTGTGTGACCGCTGCGGTTTTCTTTGGGTGCTGCCTGCCAATGCTGCTTGTCTGGTGGATATTATCATAAATTGTCTGTGGTTGGGGACTATGTAGGTGTAGGGGCTGGTGGGTGAGGAGGGTAACATTTGTTAAACGTATTCCTCTCCTCTGCCTGATGACTGGGTAACAGTGCCGAGAGAGAGAGAGAGAGAGAGAGAGAGAGAGGCCTTGGCGGTAGGAGATGAATCATCATAAAAGGCAACAGGCCCTGTGCTTTTATTCTAAAATAATGGCTGTGTCCCAAACAACTCCCTACTCACTGAAGTAGTGGACTTTAAAGGGATAAGGGTGTCATTTGGAACGAAGCCAAGGGAGCTGGCAGAAAGCATCTCTCCAAGGTGCATTAGGAATGAAGCCAAGGTGGCTGGCAGAATGCATCACTCCAAGGTGCAATAGGATGGCAGAGTTAAAAAGCACCTTTCACTCGTTTTCCCATTCATTCGGTCCTGTCCCTTATTTTCATGCATTAAATAATGAGTTCAGGAATGGACTGACTTTTAAAGCCATGTGTATTTTGTATCTCTATAAGAGATGCATTAAATTCTCACTACGAGTGGTCTGGAGTTCTGCTGCTTTTCTGTTCTTCCGGATCATTAATTACCCATCAGTCCCTAATTACAGGAGGGAAAAGCACAAAAACCGTGGAGCTGGCTTCCAGGTCTTTATAGTAACGTGGAGCTGGATCCCAGGTCCAGGTCTTTATAGTAACGTGGAGCTGGCTTCCAGGATTTATAGTAATGTGGAGCTGGCTTCCAGGTCTTTATAGTAACGTGGAGCTGGCTTCCAGGTCTTTATAGTAACGTGGAGCTGGCTCCCAAGTCTTTATAGTAACGTGGAGCTGGCTCCCAAGTCTTTATAGTAACGTGGAGCTGGCTCCCAGGTCTTTATAGTAACATGGAGCTGGCTCCCAGGTCTTTATAGTAACGTGGAGCTGGCTCCCAGGTCTTTATACTTACGTGGAGCTGGCTTCCAGGTCTTTATAGTAACGTGGAGCTGGCTCCCAGTTCTTTATATTAACGTGGAGCAGGCTCCCAGGTCTTTATAGTAACGTGGAGCTGGCTCCCAGGTCTTTATAATGACGTGAAGCTGGATCCCAGGTCTATATAGTAACATGGAGCTGGCTTCCAGGTCTTTATAGTAACGTGGAGCTGGATCCCAGGTCCAGGTCTTTATAGTAACGTGGAGCTGGCTCCCAGGTCTTTATAGTAACGTGGAGCTGGATCCCAGGTCCAGGTCTTTATAGTAACGTGGAGC
This sequence comes from Oncorhynchus masou masou, assembly GCF_036934945.1. Taxonomy (NCBI): domain Eukaryota; kingdom Metazoa; phylum Chordata; class Actinopteri; order Salmoniformes; family Salmonidae; genus Oncorhynchus; species Oncorhynchus masou. Next base: position 5,721,354 of record NC_088242.1, read on the forward strand.
TGGCTTCCAGGATTTATAGTAATGTGGAGCTGGCTTCCAGGTCTTTATAGTAACGTGGAGTTGGCTTCCAGGTCTTTATAGTAACGTGGAGCTGGCTCCCAAGTCTTTATAGTAACGTGGAGCTGGCTCCCAAGTCTTTATAGTAACGTGGAGCTGGCTCCCAGGTCTTTATAGTAACATGGAGCTGGCTCCCAGGTCTTTATAGTAACGTGGAGCTGGCTCCCAGGTCTTTATACTTACGTGGAGCTGGCTTCCAGGTCTTTATAGTAACGTGGAGCTGGCTCCCAGGTCTTTATAGTAACGTGGAGCTGGCTCCCAGGTCTTTATAGTAACGTGGAGCTGGATCCCAGGTCCAGGTCTTTATAGTAACGTGGAGCTGGCTCCCAGGTCTTTATAGTAACGTGGAGCTGGCTTCCAGGTCTTTATAGTAACGGGGAGCTGGCTTCCAGGTATTTATAGTAACGTGGAGCTGGCTTCCAGTTCTTTATAATAACGTGGAGCTGGCTTCCAGGTCTTTATAGTAACGTGGAGCTGGCTTCCATGTTTTTATAGTAATATTGAGCTGGCTTCCACGTCTTTATAGTTCCATGGAGCTGACTCCCAGGTCCAGGTCTTTGTAACGTGGAGCTGGCTCCCAGGTCTTCATAATTATGTGGAGCTGGCTCTCAGGTCTTTATAGTAACGTGGAGCTGGCTTCCAGGTCTTTATCATTACGTTGAGCCTGCTCCCAGGTCTTTATAGTAACGTGGACCTGGCTTCCAGGTCTTTATAGTTAAGTATAGCTGACTACCAGGTCTTTATAGTTACGTGCAGCTGGCTTCCATGTCTTTATAGTAACGTGGAGCTGGCTACCAGGTCTTTATAGTTACGTGTAGCTGGCTCCCAGGTCTTTATAGTAACGTGGAGCTGGCTCCCAGGTCTTTATTGTAACGTGGAGCTGGATCCCAGGTCCAGGTCTTTATAGTAACGTGGAGCTGGCTCCCAGGTCTTTACAGTAACGGGGAGCTGGCTTCCAGTTCTTTATAATAACGTGGAGCTGGCTTCCAGGTCTTTATAGTAACGTGGAGCTGGCTTCCAGGTCTTTATCATTACATTGAGCCTGCTCCCAGGTCTTTATAGTAACGTGAACCTGGCTTCCAGGTCTTTATAGTAACGTGGAGCTGGCTCCCAGGTCTTTATAGTAACGTGGAGCTGGATCCCTGTTCCAGGTCTTTATAGTAACTCGGAGCTGGCTCCCAGGTCTTCATAGTAACGTGGAGCTGGCTTCCAGGTCTTTATAGTAACGTGGAGCTGGCTCCCAGGTCTTTATAGTAACGTGGAGCTGGATCCCAGGTCCAGGTCTTTATAGTAACGTGGAGCTGGCTCCTAGGTCTTTACAGTAACGGGGAGCTGGCTTCCAGTTCTTTATAATAACGTGGAGCTGGATTCCAGGTCTTCATAGTAACGTGGAGCTTGCTTCCATGTCTTTATAGTAACATGGAGCTGGCTTCCAGGTCTTTATCATTACGTTGAGCCTGCTCCCAGGTCTTTATAGTAACGTGGACCTGGGTCCCAGGTCTTTATAGTAACGTGGAGCTGGATCCCAGGTCCAGGTCTTTATAGTAACTCGGAGCTGGCTCCCAGGTCTTTATAGTAACGGGGAGCTGGCTTCCAGGTCTTTATTGTAACGGGGAGCTGGCTTCCAGGTATTTATAGTAACGTGGAGCTGGCTTCCAGTTCTTTATAATAACGTGGAGCTGGCTTCCAGGTATTCATAGTAACGTGGAGCTGGCTTCCAGGTCTTTATAGTTAAGTGGAGCTGGCTTCCAGGTCTTTATAGTAACGTGGAGCTGGCTTCCATGTCTTTATAATAACGTGGAGCTGGCTTCCAGGTATTCATAGTAACGTGGAGCTGGCTTCCAGGTCTTTATAGTAACGTGGAGCTGGCTCCCAGGTCTTTATAGTAACGTGGAGCTGGATCCCAGGTCCAGCTCTTTATAGTAACGTGGAGCTGGCACCCAGGTCTTTATAGTAACGGGGAGCTGGCTTCCAGGTCTTTATAGTAACGGGGAGCTGGCTTCCAGGTCTTCATAGTAACGTGGAGCTGGCTTCCAGGTCTTTATAGTTAAGTGGAGCTGGCTTCCAGGTCTGTATAGTAAACGTGGAGCTGGCTTCCAGGTCTTTATAGTAACGTGGAGCTGGCTTCCAGGTCTTTATAGTAACGTGGAGCTGGCTCCCAAGTCTTTATAGTAACGTGGAGCTGGCTCCCAAGTCTTTATAGTAACGTGGAGCTGGCTCCCAGGTCTTTATAGTAACATGGAGCTGGCTCCCAGGTCTTTATAGTAACGTGGAGCTGGCTCCCAGGTCCAGGTCTTTATAGTAACGTGGAGCTGGCTCCCAGGTCTTTATAGTAACGTGGAGCTGGCTCCCAGGTCTTTATAGTAACATGGAGCTGGATCCCAGGTCCAGGTCTTTATAGTAACGTGGAGCTGGCTCCCAGGTCTTTATAGTAACGGGGAGCTGGCTTCCAGGTCTTTATAGTAACGGGGAGCTGGCTTCCAGGTATTTATAGTTACATGGAGCTGGCTTCCAGTTCTTTATAATAATGTGGAGCTGGCTTCCAGGTCTTTATAGTAACGTGGAGCTGGCTACCAGGTCTTTATAGTTACGTGTAGCTGGCTCCCAGGTCTTTATAGTAACGTGGAGCTGGCTCCCAGGTCTTTATTGTAACGTGGAGCTGGATCCCAGGTCCAGGTCTTTATAGTAACGTGGAGCTGGCTCCCAGGTCTTTACAGTAACGGGGAGCTGGCTTCCAGTTCTTTATAATAACGTGGAGCTGGCTTCCAGGTCTTCATAGTAACGTGGAGCTGGCTTCCAGGTCTTTATCATTACGTTGAGCCTGCTCCCAGGTCTTTATAGTAACGTGAACCTGGCTTCCAGGTCTTTATAGTAACGTGGAGCTGGCTCCCAGGTCTTTCTAGTAACGTGGAGCTGGATCCCTGTTCCAGGTCTTTATAGTAACTCGGAGCTGGCTCCCAGGTCTTCATAGTAACGTGGAGCTGGCTTCCAGGTCTTTATAGTAACGTGGAGCTGGCTCCCAGGTCTTTATAGTAACGTGGAGCTGGATCCCAGGTCCAGGTCTTTATAGTAACGTGGAGCTGGCTCCCAGGTCTTTACAGTAACGGGGAGCTGGCTTCCAGTTCTTTATAATAACGTGGAGCTGGATTCCAGGTCTTCATAGTAACGTGGAGCTTGCTTCCATGTCTTTATAGTAACATGGAGCTGGCTTCCAGGTCTTTATCATTACGTTGAGCCTGCTCCCAGGTCTTTATAGTAACGTGGACCTGGCTCCCAGGTCTTTATAGTAACGTGGAGCTGGATCCCAGGTCCAGGTCTTTATAGTAACTCGGAGCTGGCTCCCAGGTATTTATAGTAACGGGGAGCTGGCTTCCAGTTCTTTATTGTAACGGGGAGCTGGCTTCCAGGTATTTATAGTAACGTGGAGCTGGCTTCCAGTTCTTTATAATAACGTGGAGCTGGCTTCCAGGTCTTCATAGTAACGTGGAGCTGGCTTCCAGGTCTTTATAGTTAAGTGGAGCTGGCTTCCAGGTCTTTATAGTAACGTGGAGCTGGCTTCCAGGTATTCATAGTAACGTGGAGCTGGCTTCCAGGTCTTTATAGTAACGTGGAGCTGGCTCCCAGGTCTTTATAGTAACGTGGAGCTGGATCCCAGGTCCAGCTCTTTATAGTAACGTGGAGCTGGCACCCAGGTCTTTATAGTAACGGGGAGCTGGCTTCCAGGTCTTTATAGTAACGGGGAGCTGGCTTCCAGGTCTTCATAGTAACGTGGAGCTGGCTTCCAGGTCTTTATAGTTAAGTGGAGCTGGCTTCCAGGTCTGTATAGTAAACGTGGAGCTGGCATCCAGGTCTTTATAGTAACGTGGAGCTGGCTTCCAGGTCTTTATAGTAACGTGGAGCTGGCTCCCAAGTCTTTATAGTAACGTGGAGCTGGCTCTCAAGTCTTTATAGTAACGTGGAGCTGGCTCCCAGGTCTTTATAGTAACATGGATCTGGCTCCCAGGTCTTTATAGTAACGTGGAGCTGGCTCCCAGGTCCAGGTCTTTATAGTAACGTGGAGCTGGCTCCCAGGTCCCTATAGTAACGTGGAGCTGGCTCCCAGGTCTTTATACTTACGTGGAGCTGGCTTCCAGGTCTTTATAGTAACGTGGAGCTGGCTCCCAGGTCTTTATAGTAACGTGGAGCTGGCTCCCAGGTCTTTATAGTAACATGGAGCTGGATCCCAGGTCCAGGTCTTTATAGTAACGTGGAGCTGGCTCCCAGGTCTTTATAGTAACGGGGAGCTGGCTTCCAGGTCTTTATAGTAACGGGGAGCTGGCTTCCAGGTATTTATAGTAACGTGGAGCTGGCTTCAAGTTCTTTATAATAACGTGGAGCTGGCTCCCAGGTCTTTACAGTAACGGGGAGCTGGCTTCCAGTTCTTTATAATAACGTGGAGCTGGATTCCAGATCTTCATAGTAACGTGGAGCTTGCTTCCATGTCTTTATAGTAACATGGAGCTGGCTTCCAGGTCTTTATCATTACGTTGAGCCTGCTCACAGGTCTTTATAGGAACGTGGACCTGGCTCCCAGGTCTTTATAGTAACGTGGAGCTGGATCCCAGGTCCAGGTCTTTATAGTAACTCGGAGCTGGCTCCCAGGTCTTTATAGTAACGGGGAGCTGGCTTCCAGTTCTTTATTGTAACGGGGAGCTGGCTTCCAGGTATTTATAGTAACGTGGAGCTGGCTTCCAGTTCTTTATAATAACGTGGAGCTGGCTTCCAGGTCTTCATAGTAACGTGGAGCTGGCTTCCAGGTCTTTATAGTTAAGTGGAGCTGGCTTCCAGGTCTTTATAGTAACGTGGAGCTGGCTTCCAGGTATTCATAGTAACGTGGAGCTGGCTTCCAGGTCTTTATAGTAACGTGGAGCTGGCTCCCAGGTCTTTATAGTAACGTGGAGCTGGATCCCAGGTCCAGCTCTTTATAGTAACGTGGAGCTGGCACCCAGGTCTTTATAGTAACGGGGAGCTGGCTTCCAGGTCTTTATAGTAACGGGGAGCTGGCTTCCAGGTCTTCATAGTAACGTGGAGCTGGCTTCCAGGTCTTTATAGTTAAGTGGAGCTGGCTTCCAGGTCTGTATAGTAAACGTGGAGCTGGCATCCAGGTCTTTATAGTAACGTGGAGCTGGCTTCCAGGTCTTTATAGTAACGTGGAGCTGGCTCCCAAGTCTTTATAGTAACGTGGAGCTGGCTCTCAAGTCTTTATAGTAACGTGGAGCTGGCTCCCAGGTCTTTATAGTAACATGGATCTGGCTCCCAGGTCTTTATAGTAACGTGGAGCTGGCTCCCAGGTCCAGGTCTTTATAGTAACGTGGAGCTGGCTCCCAGGTCCCTATAGTAACGTGGAGCTGGCTCCCAGGTCTTTATACTTACGTGGAGCTGGCTTCCAGGTCTTTATAGTAACGTGGAGCTGGCTCCCAGGTCTTTATAGTAACGTGGAGCTGGCTCCCAGGTCTTTATAGTAACATGGAGCTGGATCCCAGGTCCAGGTCTTTATAGTAACGTGGAGCTGGCTCCCAGGTCTTTATAGTAACGGGGAGCTGGCTTCCAGGTCTTTATAGTAACGGGGAGCTGGCTTCCAGGTATTTATAGTAACGTGGAGCTGGCTTCAAGTTCTTTTTAATAACGTGGAGCTGGCTTCCAGGTCTTTATAGTAACGTGGAGCTGGCTTCCATGTCTTTATAATAATGTGGAGCTGGCTTCCAGGTCTTCATAGTAACGTGGAGCTGGCTTCCAGGTCTTTATAGTAACATGGAGCTGGCTTCAAGGTTTTTATAGTAATATTGAGCTGGCTTCCACGTCTTTATAGTTCCATGGAGCTGACTCCCAGGTCCAGGTCTTTGTAACGTGGAGCTGGCTCCCAGGTCTTCATAATTATGTGGAGCTGGCTCTCAGGTCTTTATAGTAACGTGGAGTGGCTTCCAGGTCTTTATCATTAGGCAGAGCCTGCTCCCAGGTCTTTATAGTAACGTGGACCTGGCTTCCAGGTCTTTATAGTTAAGTATAGCTGGCTACCAGGTCTTTATAGTTACGTGCAGCTGGCTTCCAGGTCTTTATAGTAACGTGGAGCTGGCTACCAGGTCTTTATAGTTATGTGGAGCTGGCTCCCAGGTCTTTATAGTAACGTGGAGCTGGCTCCCAGGTCTTTATAGTAACGTGGAGCTGGATTCCAGGTCCAGGTCTTTATAGTAACGTGGAGCTGGCTCCCAGGTCTTTACAGTAACGGGGAGCTGGCTTCCAGATCTTTATAATAACGTAGAGCTGGCTTCCAGGTCTTCATAGTAACGTGGACCTGGCTTCCAGTTCTTTATAATAACGTGGAGCTGGCTTCCAGGTCTTTATAGTAACTTGGAGCTGGCTTCAATGTTTTTATAGTAATATTGAGCTGGCTTCCACGTCTTTATAGTTCCATGGACCTGACTCCCAGGTCCAGGTCTTTGTAACGTGGAGCTGGCTCCCAAGTCTTTATAGTAACGTGGAGCTGGCTCCCAGGTCTTTATAGTAACATGGAGCTGGCTCCCAGGTCTTTATAGTAACGTGGAGCTGGCTCCCAGGTCCAGGTCTTTATAGTAACGTGGAGCTGGCTCCCAGGTCCCTATAGTAACGTGGAGCTGGCTCCCAGGTCTTTATACTTACGTGGAGCTGGCTTCCAGGTCTTTATAGTAACGTGGAGCTGGCTCCCAGGTCTTTATAGTAACGTGGAGTGGCTTCCAGGTCTTTATCATTATGCAGAGCCTGCTCCCAGGTCTTTATAGGTACGTGGACCTGGCTTCCAGGTCTTTATAGTTAAGTATAGCTGGCTACCAGGTCTTTATAGTTACGTGCAGCTGGCTTCCAGGTCTTTATAGTAACGTGGAGCTGGCTACCAGGTCTTTATAGTTATGTGGAGCTGGCTCCCAGGTCTTTATAGTAACGTGGAGCTGGCTCCCAGGTCTTTATAGTAACGTGGAGCTGGATTCCAGGTCCAGGTCTTTATAGTAACGTGGAGCTGGCTCCCAGGTCTTTACAGTAACGGGGAGCTGGCTTCCAGATCTTTATAATAACGTAGAGCTGGCTTCCAGGTCTTCATAGTAACGTGGAGCTGGCTTCCAGTTCTTTATAATAACGTGGAGCTGGCTTCCAGGTCTTTATAGTAACGTGGAGCTGGCTTCCATGTTTTTATAGTAATATTGAGCTGGCTTCCACGTCTTTATAGTTCCATGGAGCTGACTCCCAGGTCAAGGTCTTTGTAACGTGGAGCTGGCTCCCAGGTCTTCATAATTATGTGGAGCTGGCTCTCAGGTCTTTATAGTAACGTGGAGCTGGCTTTCAGGTCTTTATCATTACGTTGAGCCTGCTCCCAGGTCTTTATAGTCACGTGGACCTGGCTTCCAGGTCTTTATAGTTAAGTATAGCTGACAACCAGGTCTTTATAGTTACGTGCAGCTGGCTTCCATGTCTTTATAGTAACGTGGAGCTGGCTACCAGGTCTTTATAGTTACGTGTAGCTGGCTCCCAGGTCTTTATAGTAACGTGGAGCTGGCTCCCAGGTCTTTATAGTAACGTGGAGCTGGATCCCAGGTCAAGGTCTTTATAGTAACGTGGAGCTGGCTCCCAGGTCTTTACAGTAACGGGGAGCTGGCTTCCAGTTCTTTATAATAACGTGGAGCTGGCTTCCAGTTCTTCATAGTAACGTGAAGCTGGCTTCCATGTCTTTATAGTAACGTGGAGCTGGCTTCCAGGTCTTTATCATTACGTTGAGCCTGCTCCCAGGTCTTTATAGTAACGTGAACCTGGCTTCCAGGTCTTTATAGTAACGTGGAGCTGGCTCCCAGGTCTTTATAGTAACGTGGAGCTGGCTCCCTGTTCCAGGTCTTTATAGTAACTCTGAGCTGGCTCCCAGGTCTTCATAGTAACGTGGAGCTGGCTTCCAGGTCTTTATAGTAACGTGGAGCTGGCTCCCAGGTCTTTATAGTAACGTGGAGCTGGATCCCAGGTCCAGGTCTTTATAGTAACGTGGAGCTGGCTCCCAGGTCTTTACAGTAACGGGGAGCTGGCTTCCAGTTCTTTATAATAACGTGGAGCTGGATTCCAGGTCTTCATAGTAACGTGGAGCTTGCTTCCATGTCTTTATAGTAACATGGAGCTGGCTTCCAGGTCTTTATATCATTACGTTGAGCCTGCTCCCAGGTCTTTATAGTAACGTGGACCTGGCTCCCAGGTCTTTATAGTAACGTGGAGCTGGATCCCAGGTCCAGGTCTTTATAGTAACTCGGAGCTGGCTCCCAGGTCTTTATAGTAACGGGGAGCTGGCTTCCAGGTCTTTATTGTAACGGGGAGCTGGCTTCCAGGTATTTATAGTAACGTGGAGCTGGCTTCCATGTCTTTATAATAACGTGGAGCTGGCTTCCAGGTATTCATAGTAACGTGGAGCTGGCTTCCAGGTCTTTATAGTAACGTGGAGCTGGCTCCCAGGTCTTTATAGTAACATGGAGCTGGATCCCAGGTCCAGCTCTTTATAGTAACGTGGAGCTGGCACCCAGGTCTTTATAGTAACGGGGAGCTGGCTTCCAGGTCTTTATAGTAACGGGGAGCTGGCTTCCAGGTCTTCATAGTAACGTGGAGCTGGCTTCCAGGTCTTTATAGTTAAGTGGAGCTGGCTTCCAGGTCTGTATAGTAAACGTGGAGCTGGCTTCCAGGTCTTTATAGTAACGTGGAGCTGGCTTCCAGGTCTTTATAGTAACGTGGAGCTGGCTCCCAAGTCTTTATAGCAACGTGGAGCTGGCTCCCAAGTCTTTATAGTAACGTGGAGCTGGCTCCCAGGTCTTTATAGTAACATGGAGCTGGCTCCCAGGTCTTTATAGTATCGTGGAGCTGGCTCCCAGGTCCAGGTCTTTATAGTAACGTGGAGCTTTCTCCCAGGTCCCTATAGTAACGTGGAGCTGGCTCCCAGGTCTTTATACTTACGTGGAGCTGGCTTCCAGGTCTTTATAGTAACGTGGAGCTGGCTCCCAGGTCTTTATAGTAACGTGGAGCTGGCTCCCAGGTCTTTATAGTAACATGGAGCTGGATCCCAGGTCCAGGTCTTTATAGTAACGTGGAGCTGGCTCCCAGGTCTTTATAGTAACGGGGAGCTGGCTTCCAGGTCTTTATAGTAACGGGGAGCTGGCTTCCAGGTATTTATAGTAACGTGGAGCTGGCTTCCAGTTCTTTATAATAACGTGGAGCTGGCTTCCAGGTCTTTATAGTAACGTGGAGCTGGCTTCCATGTCTTTATAATAACGTGGAGCTGGCTTCCAGGTATTCATAGTAACGTGGAGCTGGCTTCCAGGTCTTTATAGTAACATGGAGCTGGCTTCCAGGTTTTTATAGTAATATTGAGCTGGCTTCCACGTCTTTATAGTTCCATGGAGCTGACTCCCAGGTCCAGGTCTTTGTAACGTGGAGCTGGCTCCCAGGTCTTCATAATTATGTGGAGCTGGCTCTCAGGTCTTTATAGTAACGTGGAGTGGCTTCCAGGTCTTTATCATTACGCAGAGCCTGCTCCCAGGTCTTTATAGTAACGTGGACCTGGCTTCCAGGTCTTTATAGTTAAGTATAGCTGGCTACCAGGTCTTTATAGTTACGTGCAGCTGGCTTCCAGGTCTTTATAGTAACGTGGAGCTGGCTCCCAGGTCTTTACAGTAACGGGGAGCTGGCTTCCAGATCTTTATAATAACGTAGAGCTGGCTTCCAGGTCTTCATAGTAACGTGGAGCTGGCTTCCAGTTCTTTATAATAACGTGGAGCTGGCTTCCAGGTCTTTATAGTAACGTGGAGCTGGCTTCCATGTTTTTATAGTAATATTGAGCTGGCTTCCACGTCTTTATAGTTCCATGGAGCTGACTCCCAGGTCCAGGTCTTTGTAACGTGGAGCTGGCTCCCAGGACTTCATAATTATGTGGATCTGGCTCTCAGGTCTTTATAGTAACGTGGAGCTGGCTTCCAGGTCTTTATCATTACGTTGAGCCTGCTCCCAGGTCTTTATAGTAACGTGGACCTGGCTTCCAGGTCTTTATAGTTAAGTATAGCTGACTACCAGGTCTTTATAGTTACGTGCAGCTGGCTTCCATGTCTTTATAGTAACGTGGAGCTGGCTACCAGGTCTTTATAGTTACGTGTAGCTGGCTCCCAGGTCTTTATAGTAACGTGGAGCTGGCTCCCAGGTCTTTATAGTAACGTGGAGCTGGATCCCAGGTCCAGGTCTTTATAGTAACGTGGAGCTGGCTCCCAGGTCTTTACAGTAACGGGGAGCTGGCTTCCAGTTCTTTATAATAACGTGGAGCTGGCTTCCAGGTCTTCATAGTAACGTGGAGCTGGCTTCCATGTCTTTATAGTAACGTGGAGCTGGCTTCCAGGTCTTTATCATTACGTTGAGCCTGCTCCCAGGTCTTTATAGTAACGTGAACCTGGCTTCCAGGTCTTTATAGTAACGTGGAGCTGGCTCCCAGGTCTTTATAGTAACGTGGAGATGGATCCCTGTTCCAGGTCTTTATAGTAACTCGGAGCTGGCTCCCATGTCTTCATAGTAACGTGGAGCTGGCTTCCAGGTCTTTATAGTAACGTGGAGCTGGCTCCCAGGTCTTTATAGTAACGTGGAGCTTGATCCCAGGTCCAGGTCTTTATAGTAACGTGGAGCTGGCTCCCAGGTCTTTACAGTAACGGGGAGCTGGCTTCCAGTTCTTTATAATAACGTGGAGCTGGATTCCAGGTCTTCATAGTAACGTGGAGCTTGCTTCCATGTCTTTATAGTAACATGGAGCTGGCTTCCAGGTCTTTATCATTACGTTGAGCCTGCTCCCAGGTCTTTATAGTAACGTGGACCTGGCTCCCAGGTCTTTATAGTAACGTGGAGCTGGATCCCAGGTCCAGGTCTTTACAGTAACTCGGAGCTGGCTCCCAGGTCTTTATAGTAACGGGGAGCTGGCTTCCAGGTCTTTATTGTAACGGGGAGCTGGCTTCCAGGTATTTATAGTAACGTGGAGCTGGCTTCCATGTCTTTATAATAACGTGGAGCTGGCTTCCAGGTATTCATAGTAACGTGGAGCTGGCTTCCAGGTCTTTATAGTAACGTGGAGCTGGCTCCCAGGTCTTTATAGTAACGTGGAGCTGGATCCCAGGTCCAGCTCTTTATAGTAACGTGGAGCTGGCACCCAGGTCTTTATAGTAACGGGGAGCTGGCTTCCAGGTCTTTATAGTAACGGGGAGCTGGCTTCCAGGTCTTCATAGTAACGTGGAGCTGGCTTCCAGGTCTTTATAGTTAAGTGGAGCTGGCTTCCAGGTCTGTATAGTAAACGTGGAGCTGGCTTCCAGGTCTTTATAGTAACGTGGAGCTGGCTCCCAAGTCTTTATAGTAACGTGGAGCTGGCTCCCAAGTCTTTATAGTAACGTGGAGCTGGCTCCCAGGTCTTTATAGTAACATGGAGCTGGCTCCCAGGTCTTTATAGTAACATGGAGCTGGCTCCCAGGTCCAGGTCTTTATAGTAACGTGGAGCTGGCTCCCAGGTCCCTATAGTAACGTGGAGCTGGCTCCCAGGTCTTTATACTTACGTGGAGCTGGCTTCCAGGTCTTTATAGTAACGTGGAGCTGGCTCCCAGGTCTTTATAGTAACGTGGAGCTGGCTCCCAGGTCTTTATAGTAACATGGAGCTGGATCCCAGGTCCAGGTCTTTATAGTAACGTGGTGCTGGCTCCCAGGTCTTTATAGTAACGGGGAGCTGGCTTCCAGGTCTTTATAGTAACGGGGAGCTGGCTTCCAGGTATTTATAGTAACGTGGAGCTGGCTTCCAGTTCTTTATAATAACGTGGAGCTGGCTTCCAGGTCTTTATAGTAACGTGGAGATGGCTTCCATGTCTTTATAATAACGTGGAGCTGGCTTCCAGGTATTCATAGTAACGTGGAGCTGGCTTCCAGGTCTTTATAGTAACATGGAGCTGGCTTCCAGGTTTTTATAGTAATATTGAGCTGGCTTCCACGTCTTTATAGTTCCATGGAGCTGACTCCCAGGTCCAGGTCTTTGTAACGTGGAGCTGGCTCCCAGGTCTTCATAATTATGTGGAGCTGGCTCTCAGGTCTTTATAGTAACGTGGAGTGGCTTCCAGGTCTTTATCATTACGCAGAGCCTGCTCCCAGGTCTTTATAGTAACGTGGACCTGGCTTCCAGGTCTTTATAGTTAAGTATAGCTGGCTACCAGGTCTTTATAGTTATGTGCAGCTGGCTTCCAGGTCTTTATAGTAACGTGGAGCTGGCTACCAGGTCTTTATAGTTATGTGGAGCTGGCTCCCAGGTCTTTATAGTAACGTGGAGCTGGCTCCCAGGTCTTTATAGTAACGTGGAGCTGGATTCCAGGTCCAGGTCTTTATAGTAACGTGGAGCTGGCTCCCAGGTCTTTACAGTAACGGGGAGCTGGCTTCCAGATCTTTATAATAACGTAGAGCTGGCTTCCAGGTCTTCATAGTAACGTGGAGCTGGCTTCCAGGTCTTTATCATTACGTTGAGCCTGCTCCCAGGTCTTTATAGTAACGTGGACCTGGCTTCCAGGTCTTTATAGTAACGTGGAGCTGGCTCCCAGGTCTTTATAGTAACGTGGAGCTGGATCCCAGGTCCAGGTCTTTATAGTAACGTGGAGCTGGCTCCCAGGTCTTTATAGTAACGGGGAGCTGGCTTCCAGGTCTTTATAGTAAAGGGGAGCTGGCTTCCAGGTATTTATAGTAACGTGGAGCTGGCTTCTAGTACTTTATAATAACGTGGAGCTGGCTTCCAGGTCTTTATAGTAACGTGGAGCTGGCTTCCAGGTTTTTATAGTAATATTGAGCTGGCTTCCACGTCTTTATAGTTCCATGGAGCTGACTCCCAGGTCCAGGTCTTTGTAACGTGGAGCTGGCTCCCAGGTCTTCATAATTATGTGGAGCTGGCTCTCAGGTCTTTATAGTAACGTGGAGTGGCTTCCAGGTCTTTATCATTACGCTGAGCCTGCTCCCAGGTCTTTATAGTAACGTGGACCTGGCTTCCAGGTCTTTATAGTTACGTGGAGCTGGCTCCCAGGTCTTTATAGTAACGTGGAGCTGGCTCCCAGGTCTTTATAGCTACGTGGAGCTGGATTCCAGGTCCAGGTCTTTATAGTAACGTGGAGCTGGCTCCTAGGTCTTTACAGTAATGGGGAGCTGGCTTCCAGTTCTTTATAATAACGTGGAGCTGGCTTCCAGGTCTTCATAGTAACGTGGAGCTGGCTTCCAGGTCTTTATCAGCACGTTGAGCCTGCTCCCAGGTCTTTATAGTAACGTGGACCTGGCTTCCAGGTCTTTATAGTAACGTGGAGCTGGCTCCCAGGTCTTTATAGTAACGTGGAGCTGGATCCCAGGTCCAGGTCTTTATAGTAACGTGGAGCTGGCTCCCAGGTCTTTATAGTAACGGGGAGCTGGCTTCCAGGTCTTTATAGTAAAGGGGAGCTGGCTTCCAGGTATTTATAGTAACGTGGAGCTGGCTTCCAGTTCTTTATAATAACGTGGAGCTGGCTTCCAGGTCTTCATAGTAACGTGGAGCTGGCTTCCAGGTCTTTATAGTTAAGTGGAGCTGAATTCCAGGTCTTTATAGTAACGTGGAGCTGGCTTCCATGTCTTTATAATAACGTGGAGCTGGCTTCCAGGTCTTTATAGTAATATTGAGCTGGCTTCCACGTCTTTATAGTTCCATGGAGCTGGCTCCCAGGTCCAGGTCTTTGTAACGTGGAGCTGGCTCCCAGGTCTTCATAATTATGTGGAGCTGGCTCCCAGGTCTTTATAGTAACGTGGAGCTGGCTTCCAGGTCTTTTATAGTAACATGGAGCTGGCTTCCTGGTCTTTATAGTAATGTGGAGCTGGCTTCCAGGTCATTATAGTAACGTGGAGCTGGCTTCCAGGTCTTTATAGTAACGTGGAGCTGGCTTCCAGGTCTTTATAGTAACGTGGAGCTGGCTTCCAGGTCTTTATAGTAACGTGGAGCTGGCTTCCAGGTCTTTATAGTAACGTGGAGCTGGCTTCCAGGTCTTTATAATAACGTGGAGCTGGCTTCCAGGATTTATAGTAACGTGGAGCTGGCTTCCAGGTCTTTATAGTAACGTGGTGCTGGCTTCCAGGTCTTTATAGTAACGTGGAGCTGGCTCCCAGGTCTTTATAGTAACGTGGAGCTGGCTCCCAGGTCTTCATAGTAACGTGGAGCTGGCTCCCAGGTCTTTATAGTAACATGGAGCTGGCTCCCAGGTCTTTATAGTAACGTGGAGCTGGCTCCCTGGTCTTTATAGTTAGGTGGAGCTGGCTTCCAGGTCTTTATAGTAACGTGGCGCTGGCTCCCAGGTCTTTATAGTAACGTGGAGCTGGCTTCCAGGTCTTTATAGTAACGTGGAGCTGGCTTCCAGGTCTTCATAATAACGTGGAGCTGGCTTACAGGTCTTTATAGTAACGTGGAGCTGGCTTCCAGGTTTTATAGTAATATTGAGCTGGCTTCCAGGTCTTTATAGTTCCATGGAGCTGGCTCCCAGGTCCAGGTTTTTATAGTAACGTGGAGCTGGGTCCCAGGTCCTTATAGTAACGTGGAGATGGCTCCCAGGTCTTTATAGTTACGTGGAGCTGGCTCCCAGGTCTTTATAGTAACGTGGAGCTGGCTCCCAGGTCTTTATAGTAACGTGTAGCTGGCTCCCAGGTCTTTATAGTAACGTGGAGCTGGATCCCAGGTCCAGGTCTTTATAGTAACGTGGAGCTGGCTCCCAGGTCTTTATAGTAACGGGGAGCAGGCTTCCAGGTCTTTATAGTAACGGGGAGCTGGCTTCCAGGTAGTTATAGTAACATGGAGCTGGCTTCCAGGTCTTTATAATAACGTGGAGCTGGCTTCCAGGTTTTTATAGTAATATTGAGCTGGCTTCCACGTCTTTATAGTTCCATGGAGCTGACTCCCAGGTCCAGGTCTTTGTAACGGGGAGCTGGCTCCCAGGTCTTCATAATTATGTGGAGCTGGCTCTAAGGTCTTTATAGTAACGTGGAGTGGCATCCAGGTCTTTATCATTACGCTGAGCCTGCTCCCAGGTCTTTATAGTAACGTGGACCTGGCTTCCAGGTCTTTATAGTTAAGTATAGCTGGCTACCAGCTCTTTATAGTTACGTGCAGCTGGCTTCCAGGTCTTTATAGTAACGTGGAGCTGGCTACCAGGTCTTTATAGTAACGTGGAGCTGGCTTCCAGGTCTTTATAATAACGTGGAGCTGGCTTCCAGTTCTTTATAATAACGTGGAGCTGGCTTCCAGGTCTTCATAGTAACGTGGAGCTGGCTTCCAGGTCTTTATAGTTAAGTGGAGCTGAATTCCAGGTCTTTATAGTAACGTGGAGCTGGCTTCCATGTCTTTATAATAACGTGGAGCTGGCTTCCAGGTCTTTATAGTAATATTGAGCTGGCTTCCACGTCTTTATAGTTCCATGGAGCTGGCTCCCAGGTCCAGGTCTTTGTAACGTGGAGCTGGCTCCCAGGTCTTCATAATTATGTGGAGCTGGCTCCCAGGTCTTTATAGTAACGTGGAGCTGGCTTCCAGGTCTTTTATAGTAACATGGAGCTGGCTTCCTGGTCTTTATAGTAATGTGGAGCTGGCTTCCAGGTCATTATAGTAACGTGGAGCTGGCTTCCAGGTCTTTATAGTAACGTGGAGCTGGCTTCCAGGTCTTTATAGTAACGTGGAGCTGGCTTCCAGGTCTTTATAGTAACGTGGAGCTGGCTTCCAGGTCTTTATAGTAACGTGGAGCTGGCTTCCAGGTCTTTATAATAACGTGGAGCTGGCTTCCAGGATTTATAGTAACGTGGAGCTGGCTTCCAGGTCTTTATAGTAACGTGGTGCTGGCTTCCAGGTCTTTATAGTAACGTGGAGCTGGCTCCCAGGTCTTTATAGTAACGTGGAGCTGGCTCCCAGGTCTTCATAGTAACGTGGAGCTGGCTCCCAGGTCTTTATAGTAACATGGAGCTGGCTCCCAGGTCTTTATAGTAACGTGGAGCTGGCTCCCTGGTCTTTATAGTTAGGTGGAGCTGGCTTCCAGGTCTTTATAGTAACGTGGCGCTGGCTCCCAGGTCTTTATAGTAACGTGGAGCTGGCTTCCAGGTCTTTATAGTAACGTGGAGCTGGCTTCCAGGTCTTCATAATAACGTGGAGCTGGCTTACAGGTCTTTATAGTAACGTGGAGCTGGCTTCCAGGTTTTATAGTAATATTGAGCTGGCTTCCAGGTCTTTATAGTTCCATGGAGCTGGCTCCCAGGTCCAGGTTTTTATAGTAACGTGGAGCTGGGTCCCAGGTCCTTATAGTAACGTGGAGCTGGCTCCCAGGTCTTTATAGTTACGTGGAGCTGGCTTCCAGGTCTTTATAGTAACGTGGAGCTGGCTCCCAGGTCTTTATAGTAACGTGTAGCTGGCTCCCAGGTCTTTATAGTAACGTGGAGCTGGATCCCAGGTCCAGGTCTTTATAGTAACGTGGAGCTGGCTCCCAGGTCTTTATAGTAACGGGGAGCAGGCTTCCAGGTCTTTATAGTAACGGGGAGCTGGCTTCCAGGTAGTTATAGTAACATGGAGCTGGCTTCCAGGTCTTTATAATAACGTGGAGCTGTCTTCCAGGTTTTTATAGTAATATTGAGCTGGCTTCCACGTCTTTATAGTTCCATGGAGCTGACTCCCAGGTCCAGGTCTTTGTAACGGGGAGCTGGCTCCCAGGTCTTCATAATTATGTGGAGCTGGCTCTAAGGTCTTTATAGTAACGTGGAGTGGCATCCAGGTCTTTATCATTACGCTGAGCCTGCTCCCAGGTCTTTATAGTAACGTGGACCTGGCTTCCAGGTCTTTATAGTTAAGTATAGCTGGCTACCAGGTCTTTATAGTTACGTGCAGCTGGCTTCCAGGTCTTTATAGTAACGTGGAGCTGGCTACCAGGTCTTTATAGTAACGTGGAGCTGGCTTCCAGGTCTTTATAATAACGTGGAGCTGGCTTCCAGGATTTATAGTAATGTGGAGCTGGCTTCCAGGTCTTTATAGTAACGTGGTGCTGGCTTCCAGGTCTTTATAGTAACGGGGAGCTGGCTCCCAGGTCTTTATAGTAACGTGGAGCTGGCTCCCAGGTCTTCATAGTAACTTGGAGCTGGCTCCCAGGTCTTTACAGTAACATGGAGCTGGCTACCAGGTCTTTATAGTAACGTGGAGCTGGCTCCCTGGTCTTTATAGTTAGGTGGAGCTGGCTTCCAGGTCTTTATAGTAACGTGGAGCTGGCTCCCAGGTCTTTATAGTAACGTGGAGCTGGATCCCATGTCCAGGTCTTTATAGTAAAGTGGAGCTGGCTCCCAGGTCTTTATAGTAACGGGGAGCTGGCTTCCAGTTCTTTATAGTAACGGGGAGCTGGCTACCAGTTATTTATAGTAACGTGGAGCTGGCTTCCAGTTCTTCATAGTAACGTGGAGCTGGCTTCCAGGTCTTTATAGTAACGTGGAGCTGGCTTCCAGGTCTTCATAATAACGTGGAGCTTGCTTACAGGTCTTTATAGTAACGTGGAGCTGGCTTCCAGGTTTTATAGTAATATTGAGCTGGCTTCCAGGTCTTTATAGTTCCATGGAGCTGGCTCCCAGGTCTTCATAATTATGTGGAGCTGGCTCCCAGGTCTTTATAGTAACGTGGAGCTGGCTTCCAGGTCTTTATAGTTACGTTGAGCCTGCTCCCAGGTCTTCATAGTAATGCGGAGCTGGCTCCCAGGTCTTTATATTAACGTGGAGCTGGCTCCCAGGTGTTTATAGTAACGTGGAGCTGACTTCCAGGTCTTTATAGTAACGTGGAGCTGGCTTCCAGGTCTTTATAGTAACGTGGATTTAGATGCACTATTGTAAGTGGCTGTTCCACTGGATGTCAGAAGGTGAATTCACCAATTTGTAAGTCGCTCTGGATAAGAGCGTCTGCTAAATGACTTAACTGTAAAAATGTTAAATGTTCTAGATACGTCATCAGGGCAGTGAAGACAACATCCTCTACTGGTTCTAGTTATGCCATCAGGGCAGTGAAGACAACATCCTCTACCACTGGTTCTAGATATGTCATCAGGGCAGTGAAGACAACATCCTCTGACCACTGGTTCTAGATATGCCATCAGGGCAGTGAAGACAACATCCTCTACCACTGGTTCTAGATATGTCATCAGGGCAGTGAAGACAACATCCTCTGACCACTGGTTCTAGATATGCCATCAGGGCAGTGAAGACAACATTCTCTGATCACTGGTTCTAGATATGCCATCAGGGCAGTGAAGACAACATCCTCTACCACTGGTTCTAGATATGCCATCAGGGCAGTGAAGACAACATCCTCTGACCACTGGTTCTAGATATGCCATCAGGGCAGTAAAGACAACATCCTCTACCACTGGTTCTAGATATGTCATCAGGGCAGTGAAGACAACATCCACTGACCACTGGTTCTAGATATGCCATCGGGGCAGTGAAGACAACATCCTCTGACCACTGGTTCTAGATATGCCATCAGGGCAGTGAAGACAACATTCTCTGACCACTGGTTCTAGATATGTCATCAGGGCAGTGAAGACAACATCCTCTACCACTGGTTCTAGATATGCCATCAGGGCAGTGAAGACAACATCCTCTGACCACTGGTTCTAGATTGCAATAGTTTTTGTAATCAGCCCTGTGATTTTCTCACTCTGTCCCTTATCGCACTTATTTTTGTTGCAGGGGACCTGCACTGCTCCCAGCATTGATCTCACGGTATCTAGCTGCAACCAGGCCTGCCCCTGAACACAGTCTTTTGTTTCTATTAACGTGATTCTGCGCGTTTCTCACCCTGTGCCCGATGTCAACAATGTCAGCGTGGTTGCATAGGAACGATGGGCACACTGATTAACATCAGTCCTGGTCTGTCTCAAAGCTCTTAGTCAATCAGGTCCATGTGTGAACAGGGAAGTAGGTGTCACGGAAACCTCAGGGAGAAACTGAAGTGCTGCTGTCCTATTACATTAAAGACCACGGCCTATCAGAGAAACACGTAGCACAGCTCTAGTCTTTGGGCATAATGATTGTTTATCTATAATAGTGAAGAATAGAGCTCATAGGTGCCTTGTGAGCTTTAGTTCTACTGTTGAAATGTTTAATGAGTGGTTACAATATCTCCAGCCCCATCCCTCAGCTTTAATTATGCCTGCCATTTGTTGGTCTAAAAAAAGTAAACCCCAGATTGTAGCTTTAATGTATCAGCACCTTCCCTACATTAGAAATATCTCCTAGCATCCCTCTCTCTCCCCAAGACCAGGAAGTTGAAGTTGCAGCACAGGTCATCATCTTATCTTCTCCTCCTTCTCTCTCCATCCCTCCCTCCACTTCTCCATCCCTCTGTCCATTCCTCCACCGACCTTCCATCCCGCCTCCCTCCCTCCCTCTCTCCACCCCTCCCTCTGTCCATTCCTCCACCGACCTTACATCCCTCCCTCCCTCCCTCCCTTCCTCTGTCCATTCCTCCACCGACCTTCCATCCCGCCTCCCTCCCTCCCTCCCTCTCTCCACCCCTCCCTCTGTCCGTCCCTCCGTCAGTCCCTCTGTCCAGTTGAGCAATGACTAATGTGAAACTTAATATCTGTGATATCATCTAGATGCCCACCTCTTCTCTCTCTCTCTCCCTTCCCTCTCAGAGGACTGGGAGTGGTGTCATTAGACATTACCATCAGGGTCTGGGCAGAGGCAGGGGGCCCGTGGGGAGCAACGGTCTGTTTGCAGCCATTAGGAGGCGTGTAACAGAGAGAGAGAGAGAGAGAGAGAGAGAGAAAGAGAGAGAGAGAGAGAGAGAGAGAGAGAGAGAGAGAGAGAGAGAGAGAGAGAGTGGGAATAGAATGGTGAAGGCTTTTCTTTTCCCTGCAAGACACACAATGGAAGGAGGTAATTACAAGCTACCTTCCTTCACTATACCTTTTCATATGTCAGCCATACAACAGGTGTAGACCTTAAAGTGAAATGCTTTCGTACAAGCCCCTAAACAACAATGCAGTTTAAAAAACATGGATAGGAATAAGAAGTAAAAAGAACAAGTAATTAAAGAGCAGCAGTGAAATAACAATAGCGAGACTATATACAAGGGGTATACCTGTACAGAGTCAATGTGTGTTAGGGCTATAGACAGAGGTTACAGCCGTGTTAGGGCTATAGGCAGAGGTTACAGCTGTGTTAGGGCTATAGACAGAGCTTACAGTCGTGTTAGGGCTATAGACAGAGTTTACAGTCGTGTTAGGGCTATAGGCAGAGGTTACAGCCGTGTTAGGGCTATAGACGGAGGTTACAGCTGTGTTAGGGCTATAGACAGAGGTTACAGCCGTGTTAGGGCTATAGACAGAGGTTACAGCCGTGTTAGGGCTATAGACAGAGGTTACAGCCGTGTTAGGGCTATAGACAGAGGTTACAGTCGTGTTAGGGCTATAGGCAGAGGTTACAGCCGTGTTAGGGCTATAGACAGAGGTTACAGTCGTGTTAGGGCTATAGACCTTCCTCCTCTAACTCTGTGTATCACATTTATATTATTTGTCCACAAAGTAGATGCCTCGGCCAGTACCCTATAGTGCAGCTATTAGCCTACACCCTATAGTGCAGCTGTCAACATCCATTCAACACTTAACCTTAAAACTTGTCTAATGAGACTAATTAAATGAGTTTCAGGTACTGTGAGTGAATTCGTTAGAAATTAGACTGGAGATTTTGTGGATATCTTGTCACGTAGTGTGATTTGCTGTGACCTGGAAATGAGTGAGACCTCCCACTCACTGCTTATTAATGCAGGAACTCATTTATTACAAATCGTAAAAGAGTATTGGAGCGAGAATAGAACCCGGGGGAACACCAGTTGTCAGCGCAACACAATCGGACTTAAAACACCTTCCACACGGATACTTTGGATTTTGTGTGGTAATAGGCCAGTAGCACAAATAGCAAAACACATTGTGGACGTATGAGCACAGACAGACTAATGGTAGACTATAGCAGGGGTTCCCAGACCACTGGGGTGAGAGCTCAGTCCGGATTTCAACTTACTCATAAAAGTTTTCTAAATGGTGTAGTGCATCATCAGTCACTCCTGTCATGCCAGTACAGAGCTATGGATAACTTGTCAGATCAACTAGCCCATGTCAACTAGCCCATGTCAGCTAGCCCATGTCAACTAGCCCATGTCAGCTAGTCCATGTCAACTAGCCCATGTCAACTAGCCCAAGTCAGCTATTCCATGTCAACTAGCCCATGTCAACTTGCCCATGTCAACTAGCCCATGTCAACTAGCCCATGTCAGCCAGCCCATGTCAACTATCCCATGTCAGCTAGCCCATGTCAATGAGCCCATGTCAACTTGCCCATGTCAACTAGCCCATGTCAACTAGCCCATGTCAACTAGCCCATGTCAACTAGCCCAAGTCAGCTATTCCATGTCAACTAGCCCATGTCAACTTGGTAGCCCATGTCAACTTGCCCATGTCAACTAGCCCATGTCAGCTAGCCCAAAATGCCCATGTCAACTAGCCCATGTCAACTAGCCCATGTCAGCTAGCCCATGTCAGCTAGCCCGTGTCAACTAGCCCGTGTCAACTAGCCCGTGTCAGCTAGCCCGTGTCAACTAGCCCGTGTCAACTAGCCCGTGTCAACTAGCCCGTGTCAACTAGCACATGTCAACTAACCCATGTCAACTAGCCCATGTCAACTAGCCCATGTCAACTAGCCCGTGTCAACTAGCCCGTGTCAACTAGCCCGTGTCAACTTGCCCGTGTCAACTAGCCCGTGTCAACTAGCCCGTGTCAACTAGTCCATGTCAACTAGCCCGTGTCAACTAGCCCGTGTCAACTAGCCCGTGTCAACTAGCCCATGTCAACTAGCCCATGTCAGCTAGTCCATGTCAACTAGCCCATGTCAGCTATTCCATGTCAACTAGCCCATGTCAACTTGCCCATGTCAACTTGCCCATGTCAACTTGCCCATGTCAACTTGCCCATGTCAACTAGCCCATGTCAACTAGCCCATGTCAGCAATTCCATGTCAACTAGCCCATGTCAACTTGCCCATGTCAACTAGCCCATGTCAGCTATCCCATGTCAACTAGCCCATGCCAACTAGCCCATGTCAACTAGCCCGTGTCAACTAGCCCGTGTCAACTAGCCCAAACTAGCCCATGTCAACTGGCCCATGTCAACTAGCCCGTGTCAGCTAGCCCGTGTCAACTAGCCCATGTCAGCTAGCCCATGTCAGCTAGCCCATGTCAGCTAGCCCATGTCAGCTAGCCCATGTCAACTAGCCCATGTCAGCTAGCCCATGTCAGCTAGCCCATGTTAGCTAGCCCATTTCAACTAGCCCATGTCAACTAGCCCATGTCAGCTAGCCCATGTCAGCTAACCCGTGTCAACTAGCCCGTGTCAACTAGCCCTTGTCAACTAGCCCGTGTCAACTAGCCCGTGTCAACTAGCCCGTGTCAACTTGCCCGTGTCAGCTAGCCCATGTCAGCTAGCCCATGTTAGCTAGCCCATGTCAACTAGCCCATATCAGCTAGCCCATGTCAACTAGCCCATATCAGCTAGCCCATGTCAGCTAGCCCATGTCAACTAGCCCATGTCAACTAGCCCGTGTCAACTAGCCCATGTCAACTAGCCCATGTCAACTAGCCCATGTCAACTAGCCCGTGTCAACTAGCCCATGTCAGCTAGCCCATGTCAGCTAGCCCATGTCAGCTAGCCCATGCCAACTAGCCCATGTCAGCTAGCCCATGTCAGCTAGCCCGTGTCAACTAGCCCGTGTCACCTAGCCCGTGTCCACTAGCCCGTGTCAGCTAGCCCGTGTCAACTAGCCCGTGTCAACTAGCCCATGTCAGCTAGCCCGTGTCAACTATCCCGTGTCAACTAGCCCATATCAACTAGCCCATGTCAGCTAGCCCATGTCAACTAGCCCATGTCAACTAGCCCATGTCAGCTAGCCCATGTCAACTAGCCCGTGCCAACTAGCCCGTGTCAACTAGCCCGTGTCAACTAGCCCGTGTCAACTAGCCCATGTCAACTAGCCCGTGTCAGCTAGCCCATGTCAACTAGCCCGTGTCAGCTAGCCCGTGTCAGCTAGCCCATGTCAACTAGTGTTTTTTTGCTCGTTTTGTTAGTCAGACCCTTTGACTTTTTCCACATTGTATTACGTTACAGCCTCACTCTAAATTGTATTGAATAGTTTTTTCCCCCTCATCAATCTACACACAATATCCCATAATGACAAAACAAAAACAGTTTTTCAATTTTTTGGGGCAAATTTATAAAAATATATAAAAGTTGAAATATTACATTTACATAAGTATTCAGACCCTTTACTCGGTACTTTGTTGAAGCACCTTTGTCATTGATTACAGCCTCAAGTCTTCTTGGGTATGACACTACAAGCTTGGCACATCTGTATTTGGGGAGTTTCTCCCATTCCTCTGTGCAGATCCTCTCAAGCTCTGTGAGGTTGGATGGGGAGCGTTGCTGCACAGCTATTTTCAGTTCTCTCCAGAGATTTTCGATCGGGTTCAAGTCCAAGTTAGAGTTGTTGTGCTTAGGGTCGTTGTCCTGTTGGAAGGTGAACCTTTGCCCCAGTCTGAGGTCCTGAGTGCTCTCGAGCAGGTTTTCATCAAGGATCTCTCTCATCTGTCCCTCGATCCCGACTAGTCTCCCAGTCCCTGCCACTGAAAAACATCCCCACAGCATGATGCTGCCACCACCATGCCTCTCCATAGGGATGGTGCCAGGTTTCCTCCAGATGTGATGCTTGGCATTCAGGCCAAAGAGTTCAATCTTGGTTTCATCAGACCAGAGAATCTTGTTTAGTCTTCTAGGTGCCTTTTGGCATTTTCCAAGCGGACTGTCATGTGCCTTTTACTGAGGAGTGGCTTCCGTCTGGCCACTCTGCCATACAGGCCTGATTGGTAGAATGCTGCAGAGATAGTTGTCCTTCTGGAAGGTTCTTCCATCTCCACAGAGTAACTCTGAAGCTCTGTCAGAGTGACCACCAGGTTCTTGGTCAACTCCCTGACCAAGGCACTTCTCCCCCAATTGCTTAGTTTGGCAGGGCAGGCAGCTCTTGGAAGAGTCTTGGTGATTCTAAACTTCTTCCATTTAAGAATGATGGCCACTGAATATTTTTTGGTACCCTTCCCCAGATCTGTGCCTCGACACAATCCCGTCTCGGAGCTCTACGGACAATTCCTTCAACCTCATGGCTTGGTTTTTGCTCTGACATGCACTGTCAACTGTGGGACCTTATATAGGCAGGTGTGTGGCTTTCCAAATCATGTCCAACCAATTGAATTTACCACAGGTGGACTCCAAGTTGTAGAAATCTCAAGGATGATCAATGGAAACAGGATTCACCTGAGCTCAATTTCGAGTCTCAAAGCAAAGTGTCTGAATACTTTTTAATTTTTAATACATTTGCTAAAATGTATTAAAACCTGTTTTCACTTTGTCATTACGAGGTATTGTGATGTCATTATAGTGCATTGTGATGTCATTACTGGGTATTGTGATGTCATTACGGGGTATTTTGATGTCATTATGGGGTATTGTGATGTCATTACGGGGTATTGTGTGTAGATTGATGAGGAAAAGCTTTTTTATAATCCATTTTAGAATAAGGCTGTAACGTAACAAATGTGGAAAAAGTCAAGGGGTCTGAATACCTTCCGAATGCGCTGTAGATTCTGTGGTAATGTTCAAGTCACTCAAATATTACCTGAATACACTTTTGATATGTATAGAATTGCAAGAAATTAGCTTTAAAACTGAGACATTTTCTCTCTGCCAACTCTAGAGAGGTGTCAACGGTGCTTCTGCCCATAGAAATATACACCATCGACTATTGTTCTCCTTGTCATCAATCAATCAACCAATCAGATGAACCCTCTCCAATCTTGTCTTATCTCCTGGGCAATCAACCATTCAGAGTCAAGCTCCTAAAGTGTTTTTAAACAATCAATCAACTACCCTTCCCGCTTATTAACAAATTAAAACAATGGTGCTTTCTCTCTAATCAAATAATTAATTAGCCAATTAACCACAGAGTCAATAGGCTACCATGGAAACTCAATAGGCTACCATGGAAACGGCTGACTCGGTCCTCTCCGTCTTTCTGACCGATCGACCGTGTTGTCAATAGCAATGATTCCGTGCTAATGAAATAATTTAGTCATGATATTCCTTTTCATTTGTACTGGCAGGGTTGTGTCTGTACGTCTATCAGTACGCAGATAAGATATAGTGACATAGACCTGTGCGTCATGTACAGAAAATAAATTAATTATTTTGCAGACTCTCTATCTAGTGTCTTCTCAGTGCAGACTCTCTATCTAGTGTCTTCTCAGTGCAGACTCTCTATCTAGTGTGTCTTCTCAGTGCAGACTCTCTATCTAGTGTCTTCTCAGTGCAGACTCTCTATCTAGTGTGTCTTCTCAGTGCAGACTCTCTATCTAGTGTGTCTTCTCAGTGCAGACTCTCTATCTAGTGTGTCTTCTCAGTGCAGACTCTCTATCTAGTGTCTTCTCAGTGCAGACTCTCTATCTAGTGTCTTCTCAGTGCAGACTCTATCTTGTGTCTTCTCAGTGCAGACTCTCTATCTAGTGTGTCTTCTCAGTGCAGACTCTCTATCTAGTGGGTCTTCTTAGTGCAGAATCTCTATCTAGTGTCTTCTCAGTGCAGACTCTCTATCTAGTGTCTTCTCAGTGCAGACTCTCTATCTGGTGTCTTCTCAGTGCAGACTCTCTATCTGGTGTCTTCTCAGTGCAGACTCTCTATCTGGTGTCTTCTCAGTGCAGACTCTCTATCTGGTGTGTCTTCTCAGTGCAGACTCTCTATCTGGTGTGTCTTCTCAGTGCAGACTCTCTATCTAGTGGGTCTTCTTAGTGCAGACTCTCTATCTAGTGTCTTCTCAGTGCAGACTCTCTATCTAGTGTGTCTTCTCAGTGCAGACTATCTCTCTAGTGTCTTCTCAGTGCAGACTCTCTATCTAGTGTGTCTTCTCAGTGCAGACTCTCTATCTAGTGGGTCTTCTTAGTGCAGACTCTCTATCTAGTGTCTTCTCAGTGCAGACTCTCTATCTAGTGTGTCTTCTCAGTGCAGACTATCTCTCTAGTGTCTTCTCAGTGCAGACTCTCTATCTAGTGTGTCTTCTCAGTGCAGACTCTCTATCTAGTGGGTCATCTTAGTGCAGACTCTCTATCTAGTGTCTTCTCATTGCAGACTCTCTATCTAGTGTCTTCTCAGTGCAGACTCTCTATCTGGTGTCTTCTCAGTGCAGACTCTCTATCTGGTGTCTTCTCAGTGCAGACTCTCTATCTGGTGTCTTCTCAGTGCAGACTCTCTATCTAGTGTCTTCTCAGTGCAGACTCTCTATCTGGTGTCTTCTCAGTGCAGACTCTCTATCTGGTGTCTTCTCAGTGCAGACTCTCTATCTGGTGTCTTCTCAGTGCAGACTCTCTATCTGGTGTCTTCTCAGTGCAGACTCTCTATCTGGTGTCTTCTCAGTGCAGACTCTCTATCTAGTGTCTTCTCAGTGCAGACTCTCTATCTGGTGTCTTCTTAGTGCAGACTCTCTATCTAGTGTGTCTTCTCAGTGCAGACTCTCTATCTAGTGTCTTCTCAGTGCAGACTCTCTATCTAGTGTGTCTTCTCAGTGCAGACTCTCTATCTAGTGTGTCTTCTCAGTGCAGACTCTCTATCTAGTGTGTCTTCTCAGTGCAGACTCTCTATCTAGTGTGTCTTCTCAGTGCAGACTCTCTATCTAGTGTCTTCTCAGTGCAGACTCTCTATCTAGTTTCTTCTCAGTGCAGACTCTCTATCTAGTGTGTCTTCTCAGTGCAGACTCTCTATCTAGTGTCTTCTCAGTGCAGACTCTCTATCTGGTGTCTTCTCAGTGCAGACTCTCTATCTAGTGTGTCTTCTCAGTGCAGACTCTCTATCTAGTGTCTTCTCAGTGCAGACTCTCTATCTGGTGTCTTCTCAGTGCAGACTCTCTATCTAGTGTCTTCTCAGTGCAGACTCTCTATCTAGTGTCTTCTCAGTGCAGACTCTCTATCTGGTGTCTTCTTAGTGCAGACTCTCTATCTAGTGTGTCTTCTCAGTGCAGACTCTCTATCTAGTGTCTTCTCAGTGCAGACTCTCTATCTAGTGTCTTCTCAGTGCAGACTCTCTATCTAGTGTGTCTTCTCAGTGCAGACTCTCTATCTAGTGTGTCTTCTCAGTGCAGACTCTCTATCTAGTGTCTTCTCAGTGCAGACTCTCTATCTAGTGTCTTCTCAGTGCAGACTCTCTATCTAGTGTCTTCTCAGTGCAGACTCTCTATCTAGTGTCTTCTCAGTGCAGACTCTCTGTCTAGTGCCTTCTCAGTGCAGACTCCATATCTAGTGTCTCCTCAGTGCAGACTCTCTATCTTGTGTCTTCTCAGTGCAGACTCTCTATCTAGTGTGTCTTCTCAGTGCAGACTCTCTATCTAGTGTGTCTTCTCAGTGCAGACTCTCTATCTAGTGTGTCTTCTCAGTGCAGACTCTCTATCTAGTGTGTCTTCTCAGTGCAGACTCTCTATCTAGTGTCTTCTCAGTGCAGACTCTCTATCTTGTGTCTTCTCAGTGCAGACTCTCTATCTAGTGTGTCTTCTCAGTGCAGACTCTCTATCTAGTGTGTCTTCTCAGTGCAGACTCTCTATCTAGTGTCTTCTCAGTGCAGACTCTCTATCTTGCGTCTTCTCAGTGCAGACTCTCTATCTAGTGTCTTCTCAGTGCAGACTCTCTCTCTAGTGTCTTCTCAGTGCAGACTCTCTATCTGGTGTCTTCTCAGTGCAGACTCTCTATCTACTGTCTTCTCAGTGCAGACTCTCTATCTAGTGTCTTCTCAGTGCAGACTCTCTATCTAGTGTCTTCTCAGTGCAGACTCTCTATCTAGTGTCTTCTCAGTGCAGACTCTCTATCTAGTGTCTTCTCAGTGCAGACTCTCTGTCTAGTGTCTTCTCAGTGCAGACTCCATATCTGGTGTCTTCCCAGTGCAGACTCTCTATCTACTGTCTTCTCAGTGCAGACTCTCTATCTAGTGTCTTCCCAGTGCAGACTCTCTATCTAGTGTCTTCTCAGTGCAGACTCTCTATCTAGTGTCTTCTCAGTGCAGACTCTCTATCTAGTGTGTCTTCTCAGTGCAGACTCTCTATCTAGTGTGTCTTCTCAGTGCAGACTCTCTATCTAGTGTCTTCTCAGTGCAGACTCTCTATCTAGTGTCTTCTCAGTGCAGACTCTCTGTCTAGTGTCTTCTCAGTGCAGACTCCATATCTAGTGTCTCCTCAGTGCAGACTCTCTATCTTGTGTCTTCTCAGTGCAGACTCTCTATCTAGTGTGTCTTCTCAGTGCAGACTCTCTATCTAGTGTGTCTTCTCAGTGCAGACTCTCTATCTAGTGTGTCTTCTCAGTGCAGACTCTCTATCTAGTGTGTCTTCTCAGTGCAGACTCTCTATCTAGTGTCTTCTCAGTGCAGACTCTCTATCTTGTGTCTTCTCAGTGCAGACTCTCTATCTAGTGTGTCTTCTCAGTGCATACTCTCTATCTAGTGTGTCTTCTCAGTGCAGACTCTCTATCTAGTGTCTTCTCAGTGCAGACTCTCTATCTTGTGTCTTCTCAGTGCAGACTCTCTATCTAGTGTCTTCTCAGTGCAGACTCTCTCTCTAGTGTCTTCTCAGTGCAGACTCTCTATCTGGTGTCTTCTCAGTGCAGACTCTCTATCTACTGTCTTCTCAGTGCAGACTCTCTATCCAGTGTCTTCTCAGTGCAGACTCTCTGTCTAGTGTCTTCTCAGTGCAGACTCCATATCTGGTGTCTTCCCAGTGCAGACTCTCTATCTAGTGTCTTCTCAGTGCAGACTCTCTATCTAGTGTCTTCTCAGTGCAGACTCTCTATCTAGTGTCTTCTCAGTGCAGACTCTCTATCTAGTGTCTTCTCAGTGCAGACTCTCTATCTAGTGTCTTCTCAGTGCAGACTCTCTGTCTAGTGTCTTCTCAGTGCAGACTCCATATCTGGTGTCTTCCCAGTGCAGACTCTCTATCTAGTGTCTTCTCAGTGCAGACTCTCTATCTAGTGTCTTCTCAGTGCAGACTCTCTATCTAGTGTCTTCTCAGTGCAGACTCTCTATCTAGTGTCTTCTCAGTGCAGACTCTCTATCTAGTGTCTGCTTAGTGCAGACTCTCTATCTAGTGTCTTCTCAATGTATATATGTACCCACCATTTTAACATTGCTAGTCAAACTCTAAACTGAATCACATTGTATAATGGTAATGGACAGTCTCTTTCCTAGAAAACTCTACTCTTCCTCTCCCTCTTCTTCTTCTTCCTCCTCCTCCTTTTCTTCTTCTTCTTCTTCTTCCTCTGGGGCTGTGTAATACATGTGCTCTTCCTCCTCCTCCTCCTCCTCCTCCTCCTTTTCCTCTTTGCCTGTGTAATGTGTAATATATGTGGGTGTGTAAAGGTTGAGAGACAGCTGCGTCTCATCCTTCCAGCTCTCCCTGTTCTCTCCAGCCCTCCCTTGTCCTGATAAAAGAGGATCAAAGACATGATGTATTCCGTGACCCTCCTTCCTCCTTCCTCTGCCTGCAGTGTGTGTGTGTGTGTGTGTGTGTGCGTGTGTGTGCGCGTGCGTGTGCGTGTGTGCGTGTGTGCGTGCGTGCGTGTGCGCGTGTGTGTGCGTGTGCGTGCGTGCGTGCATGCGTGTGCGTGCGTGCGTGCGTGTGTGCCTGACCATGTCCTTCCTCCTGCCTGCGTTGTGTCTGTTTCTTCGAGGGCAAAATGGAGGGAAATGCTTAGCTGGGTCTGTGGGTGGCCGGGCTTGACATGGAGCCTGGGTGCATGAGGCTTGATATTGGTATCCAAACCTTCATAATGAAACAGCATCGTTCCCCACATGGTCTGACCAGTCTTAGTCATAGACCATGGGTTAGGTGACACGTTGGCTGTTGAGGTGGAAAAAAATTATAACACAATGAGTAATGCAGTGGTGTAAAGTACTTAAGTAAAAATACTTTAAAATACCACTTAAGTAGTTTTTTTTTGGGGGGGGGGGGGTATCTGTACTTGTACTAGAGAAAATGATGTACTTTTTACTCCATGCATTTTCCCTGACACTCACACAGTGTTAGTTACATTTTGAATGCTTAGCAGGACAGTAAAATTGTCTAATTCACACACCTATCAAGAGAACATCTCTGGTTATCCCTACTGCCTCTGATCTGACAGACTCACTAAACAGAGAACATAGCTGGTCATCCCTACTGCCTCTGATCTGGAGGACTCACTAAACAGAGAACATCCCTGGTCATCCCTACTGCCTCTGATCTGGTGGACTCACTAAACAGAGAATATCCCTGGTCATCCCTACTGCCTCTGATCGGGAGGACTCACGAAACAGAGAACATCCCTGGTCATCCCTACTGCCTCTGATCTGGTGGAGTGACTAAACAGAGAACATCCCTGGTCATCCCTACTGCCTCTGATCTGGTGGACTCACTAAACAGAGAACAACCCTGGTCATCCCTTCTGCCTCTGATCGGGAGGACTCACTAAACAGAGAACATCCCTGGTCATCCCTACTGCCTCTGATCTGGAGGACTCACTAAACAGAGAACATAGCTGGTCATCCCTACTGCCTCTGATCTGACAGACTCACTAAACAGAGAACATCCTTGGTCATCCCTACTGCCTCTGATCTGGAGGACTCACTGAACAGAGAACATCTCTGGTCATTCCTACTGCCTCTGATCTGGAGGAATCACTAAACAGAGAACATCCCTAGTAATCCCAACTGCCTCTGATCTGGTGGACTCACTAAACAGAGAACATCCCTGGTCATCCCTACTGCCTCTGATCGGGAGGACTCACGAAACAGAGAACATCCCTGGTCATCCCTACTGCCTCTGATCTGGTGGACTCACTAAACAGAGAACATCGATGGGCATCTCTACTGCCTCTGATCTGACAGAGAACACCCATGGTTATCTCTACTGCCTCTGATCTGGAGGACTCACTAAACAGAGAACATCTCTGGTCATTCCTACTGCCTCTGATCTGGTGGACTCACTGAACAGAGAACATCTCTGGTCATCCCTACTGCCTCTGATCTGGGTAATCACTAAACAGAGAACATCCCTGGTCATCCTTACTGCCTCTGATCTGGAGGACTCACTAAACAGAGAACATCCCTGGACATCCCTACTGCCTCTGATCTGGAAGACTCACTAAACAGAGGACATCCCTGGTCATCCCTACTGCCTCTTATCTGGTGGACTCACTAAACAGAGAACATCCCTGGTAATCCCTAATGCCTCTGATCTGGTGGACTCACTGAACAGAGAACATCTCTGGTTATCCCTACTGCCTCTGATCTGGAGGACTCACTAAACAGAGAACATCCCTGGTCATCCCTACAGCCTCTAATCTGGAGGACTCACTGAACAGAGAACATCCCTGGTCATTCCTACTGCCTCTGATCTGGGTAATCACTAAACAGAGAACATCCCTGGTCATCCTTACTGCCTCTGATCTGGAGGACTCACTAAACAGAGAACATCCCTGGACATCCCTACTGCATCTGATCTGGAGGACTCACTAAACAGAGAACATCTCTGGTCATTCCTACTGCCTCTGATCCTGTGGACTCACTAAACAGAGAACATCCCTTGTCATCCCTACTGCCTCTGATCTGGAGGAATCAAGAAACAGAGAACATCCCTGGTCATCCCTAATGCCTCTGATCTGGAGGACTCACTAAACAGAGAACATAGCTGGTCATCCCTACTGCCTCTGATCTGACAGACTCACTAAACAGAGAACATCCTTGGTCATCCCTACTGCCTCTGATCTGAAGGACTCACGAAACAGAGAACATCCCTGGTCATCCCTACTGCCTCTGATCTGGAGGACTCACTGTACAGAGAACATCCCTGGTCATTCCTACTGCCTCTGATCTGGAGGAATCACTAAACAGAGAACATCCCTGGTCATCCCTACTGCCTCTGATCTGGAGGACTCACTAAACAGAGAACATCTCTGGTTATCCCTGCTGCCTCTGATCTGGAGGACTCACTAAACAGAGAACATAGCTGGTCATCCCTACTGCCTCTGATCTGGAGGACTCACTAAACAGAGAACATCCCTGGTCATCCCTACTGCCTCTGATCTGGTGGATTCACTAAACAGAGAATATCCCTGGTCATCCCTACTGCCTCTGATCGGGAGGACTCACGAAACAGAGAACATCCCTGGTCATCCCTACAGCCTCTAATCTGGAGGACTCACTGAACAGAGAACATCCCTGGTCATTCCTACTGCCTCTGATCTGGGTAATCACTAAACAGAGAACATCCCTGGTCATCCTTACTGCCTCTGATCTGGAGGACTCACTAAACAGAGAACATCCCTGGACATCCCTACTGCATCTGATCTGGAGGACTCACTAAACAGAGAACATCTCTGGTCATTCCTACTGCCTCTGATCCTGTGGACTCACTAAACAGAGAACATCCCTGGTCATCCCTACTGCCTCTGATCTGGAGGAATCAAGAAACAGAGAACATCCCTGGTCATCCCTAATGCCTCTGATCTGGAGGACTCACTAAACAGAGAACATAGCTGGTCATCCCTACTGCCTCTGATCTGACAGACTCACTAAACAGAGAACATCCTTGGTCATCCCTACTGCCTCTGATCTGAAGGACTCACGAAACAGAGAACATCCCTGGTCATCCCTACTGCCTCTGATCTGGAGGACTCACTGTACAGAGAACATCCCTGGTCATTCCTACTGCCTCTGATCTGGAGGAATCAATAAACAGAGAACATCCCTGGTCATCCCTACTGCCTCTGATCTGGAGGACTCACTAAACAGAGAACATCTCTGGTTATCCCTACTGCCTCTGATCTGGAGGACTCACTAAACAGAGAACATAGCTGGTCATCCCTACTGCCTCTGATCTGGAGGACTCACTAAACAGAGAACATCCCTGGTCATCCCTACTGCCTCTGATCTGGTGGATTCACTAAACAGAGAATATCCCTGGTCATCCCTACTGCCTCTGATCGGGAGGACTCACGAAACAGAGAACATCCCTGGTCATCCCTACAGCCTCTAATCTGGAGGACTCACTGAACAGAGAACATCCCTGGTCATTCCTACTGCCTCTGATCTGGGTAATCACTAAACAGAGAACATCCCTGGTCATCCTTACTGCCTCTGATCTGGAGGACTCACTAAACAGAGAACATCCCTGGACATCCCTACTGCATCTGATCTGGAGGACTCACTAAACAGAGAACATCTCTGGTCATTCCTACTGCCTCTGATCCTGTGGACTCACTAAACAGAGAACATCCCTGGTCATCCCTACTGCCTCTGATCTGAAGGACTCACGAAACAGAGAACATCCCTGGTCATCCCTACTGCCTCTGATCTGGAGGACTCACTGTACAGAGAACATCCCTGGTCATTCCTACTGCCTCTGATCTGGAGGAATCACTAAACAGAGAACATCCCTGGTCATCCCTACTGCCTCTGATCTGGAGGACTCACTAAACAGAGAACATCTCTGGTTATCCCTACTGCCTCTGATCTGGAGGACTCACTAAAAAGAGAACATAGCTGGTCATCCCTACTGCCTCTGATCTGACAGGCTCACTCAACAGAGAACATAGCTGGTCATCCCTACTGCCTCTGATCTGGAGGACTCACTAAACAGAGAACATCCCTGGTCATCCCTACTGCCTCTGATCTGGTGGACTCACTAAACAGAGAATATCCCTGGTCATCCCTACTGCCTCTGATCGGGAGGACTCACGAAACAGAGAACATCCCTGGTCATCCCTACTGCCTCTGATCTGGAGGACTCACTGAACAGAGAACATCCCTGGTCATTCCTACTGCCTCTGATCTGGAGGAATCACTAAACAGAGAACATCCCTGGTCATCCCTACTGCCTCTGATCTGGTGGACACACTAAACAGAGAACATCCCTGGTCATCCCTACTGCCTCTGATCGGGAGGACTCACGAAACAGAGAACATCCCTGGTCATCCCTACTGCCTCTGATCTGGTGGACTCACTAAACAGAGAACATCGATGGGCATCTCTACTGCCTCTGATCTGACAGAGAACATCCCTGGTCATTCCTACTGCCTCTGATCTGGAGGAATCACTAAACAGAGAACATCCCTGGTCATCCCTACTGCCTCTGATCTGGAGGACTCACTGAACAGAGAACATCCCTGGTCATTCCTACTGCCTCTGATCTGGAGGAATCACTAAACAGAGAACATCCCTGGTCATCCCTACTGCCTCTGATCTGGAGGACTCACTAAACAGAGAACATCTCTGGTTATCCCTACTGCCTCTGATCTGGAGGACTCACTAAACAGAGAACATAGCTGGTCATCCCTACTGCCTCTGATCTGACAGGCTCACTCAACAGAGAACATAGCTGGTCATCCCTACTGCCTCTGATCTGGAGGACTCACTAAACAGAGAACATCTCTGGTCATTCCTACTGCCTCTGATCCTGTGGACTCACTAAACAGAGAACATAGCTGGTCATCCCTACTTCCTCTTATCTGACAGACTCACTGAACAGAGAACATCTCTGGTTATCCCTACTGCCTCTGATCTGGAAGACTCACTAAACAGAGAACATCCCTGGTCATCCCTACTGCCTCTGATCTGGTTTAGTGACTAAACAGAGAACATCCCTGGTCATTACCTACTGCCTCTGATCTGGTGGACTCACTAAACAGAGAACATCCCTGTTCATCCTTACTGCCTCTGATCTGGTGGACTCACTAAACAGAGAACATCCTTGGTCATCCCTACTGCCTCTGATCTGGTGGACTCACTAAACAGAGAACATCCCTGGTAATCCCTACTGCCTCTGATCTGGAGGACTCACTAAACAGAGAACATCCCTGGTCATTCCTACTGCCTCTGATCTGGAGGAATCACTAAACAGAGAACATCACTTGTCATCCCTACTGCCTCTGATCTGGAGGACTCACTAAACAGAGAACATCCCTGGTCATCCCTACTGCTTCTGATCTGGTGGACTCACTAAACAGAGAACATCCCTGGTCATCCCTACTGCTTCTGATCTGGTGGACTCACTAAACAGAGAACACCCCTTGTCATCTGTAAATTAAAATAACTAGAACATGTGGTCATCTGGTTAATAATATAATAATAATATAATAATATAAGGACAATATAAGGAATTTGAAATTATTTTTAATACTTAAGTATATTTTAGACATTACATTTACTTTTGCTACATACGTATATTTAAACCAAATTCTTTTAGACTTTTACTCAAGTAGAATTTCACTGGGTGACTTTTTCTTGAGTCATTTTCTATAGCATGAGAATTGGGTACTTTGTCCACATCTGGCGTAATGATAACTTGGCTATATACATGGGGTACTAGTACCTAGACAATGATAACTTGGCTATATACACTGGGTACCAGTACCTAGTAGATGATAACTTGGCTATATACACTGGGTACCAGTACCTAGTAGATGATAACTTGGCTATATACACGGGGTACCAGTACCTAGTAGATGATAACTTGGCTATATACACAGGGTACCAGTACCTAGTAGATGATAACTAGGCTATATACACGGGGTACCAGTACCTAGTAGATGATAACTTGTCTTTATCACGGGGTACCAGTACCTAGTAGATGATAACTTGTCTATATACACAGGGTACCAGTACCTAGTCGATGATAACTTGGCTATATACACGGGGTACCAGTACCTAGTCGATGATAACTTGGCTATATACACGGGGTACCAGTACCTAGTCGATGATAACTTGGCTATATACACAGGGTACAAGTACCTAGTAGATGATAACTTGGCTATATACATGGGGTACCAGTACCTAGTCGATGATAACTTGGCTATATACACAGGGTACAAGTACCTAGTAGATGATAACTTGGCTATATACACGGGGTACCAGTACCTAGTAGATAATAACTTGGCTATATACACAGGGTACCAGTACCTAGTCGATGATAACTTGGCTATATACACGGGGTACCAGTACCTAGTCGATGATAACTTGGCTATATACACAGGGTACAAGTACCTAGTAGATGATAACTTGGCTATATACACGGGGTACCAGTACCTAGTCGATGATAACTTGGCTATATACACAGGGTACAAGTACCTAGTAGATGATAACTTGGCTATATACACGGGGTACCAGTACCTAGTAGATAATAACTTGGCTATATACACAGGGTACCAGTACCTAGTCGATGATAACTTGGCTATATACACGGGGTACCGGTAACTAGTTGATGATAACTTGGCTATATACACAGGGTACCACCCTTTCAAATG
This sequence comes from Oncorhynchus masou masou, assembly GCF_036934945.1. Taxonomy (NCBI): domain Eukaryota; kingdom Metazoa; phylum Chordata; class Actinopteri; order Salmoniformes; family Salmonidae; genus Oncorhynchus; species Oncorhynchus masou. The sequence goes on from NC_088242.1 coordinate 5,757,913, forward strand.
AGTGAATTCGGCTATTTCAGCCACACCCGTTGCTGACAGGTGTATAAAATTGACCACACAGCCATAAAATCTCCATAGACAAACATTGGCAGTAGAATGGCCTTACTGAAAAGCTCAGTGACTTTCAACGTGGCACCATCATAGGATGCCACCTTTCCAACAAGTCAGTTCATCAAACTTTTGCCCTGCTAGAGCTTACCCCCGGTCAACTGTAAGTGCTGTTATTGTGAAGTGGAAACTTCTAGGAGCAACAACGGCTCAGCCGTGAAGTGGTAGGCCACACAAGCTCACCGAACTGGACTGGCGAGTCCAGAAGCGTGTAGCAGTTAAAAATCGTCTGTCCTCGGTTGCAACACTTTGTACCTTGTGACTCTGCCCTGGATTACTGACCTCTGCCTGCCCTGACCCTGAGCCTGCCTGCCGTTCTGTACCTTTCAGACTCTGCTATGGATTACTGACCTCTGCCTGCCCTCTTGACCTGTTGTTTTGCCTGCCCACTGTTTATGTAATAAACTTTTCTCACTTCAAACTGTCTGCAACTGGGTCGTCTCCTGAGCCGTGATACTCCTCAGAGTTACCAGCCTCCAAAACATCCACATTCTATAAGAACATTCCAACCTCGTTTAGTATGATCTATTCCACTATTAGTATGATATATTCCACTATTTGTATTCATTTGCATCACCTTCAATGAGAAACTCTTTTATTTTAAAAAGCAAACTGCAAATTCCACTGTTGTGACCCAACATGAATCAAAAATGAACTGTCTTATTAATTACAGGGTCATTTAGATGATGACACCGAGCTAGATAGTTAGCTAGCTAACGATAGCTACTGAAACAGACATTAGCTAGCTAACGATAGCTACTGAAACAGACATTAGCTAGCTAACGATAGCTACTGAAACAGACGTTAGCTAGCTAACGATAGCTACTGAAACAGACGTTAGCTAGCTAACGATAGCTACTGAAACAGACTTTAGCTAGCTAACGATAGCTACTGAAACAGACGTTAGCTAGCTAACGATAGCTACTGAAACAGACGTTAGCTAGCTAACGATAGCTACTGAAACAGACGTTAGCTAGCTAACGATAGCTACTGAAACAGACGTTAGCTAGCTAACGATAGCTACTGAAACAGATTATGTTGTTTTTGCTGTTTTTTTGGGGAAGAACAATTGTTTGCATCCTTCAGCTACCTAGCTAGTTTTTTAAGACCAGCAAGGTGCAGAGCTTTGGGGAAGTGTGTCTGGGCACGTGCGGCAGCAGCAGCTGCGTGACACAAAACTTTCCCGGCGTCATAGCATATGTATCGCTGAATCGTTGTGACATATGAAATACGAGTGATAGTTTAATCACTGTGTAATAACTACGTAAAAAAATGAATGGAGTGGAGGGACGTGGGGGAGACGTGGAGGGACGTGTGGCGATGTGGAGGGACGTGGGGGGACGTGGAGGGATGTGGGGGGACGTGGGGGGACGTGGGGGGGATGTGGAGGGACGTGGGGGGTGTGGAGGGACGTGGGGGACGTGGAGGCATGGAGGGACGTGGATGGACGTGGGGGGACGTGGAGGGACGTGGATGGACGTGGAGGGATGTGGTGGGGTGTGGAGGGACGTGGAGGGACATGGGGGGACGTGGCGGGACGTGGAGGGGCGTTGGGGACGTGGAGGGGCGTGGGGGGACGTGGGAGGGCGTGGGGGGACGTGGAGGTGCGTGGGGGTTGTGGAGGGACGTGGAGGGACGTGGAGGGACGTGGAGGGGTGTGGAGGGACATGGGGAGACGTGGAGGCATGGAGGGACGTAGAGGGACGTGGGGGGACGTGGAGGGACGTGGGGGACGTGGGGGGACATGAAGGGGCGTTGGGGGATGTGGAGGGGCGTGGGGGGTGGGGGGACGTGGAGGGGCGTGGGGGGTTGTGGAGGGGCGTGGGGGGTTGTGGAGGGACGTGGAGGGACGTGGAGGGACGTGGAGGGACGTAGAGGGACGTGGGGGGACGTGGAGGGACGTAGAGGGACGAGGGGGGACGTGGGGGGGACGTGGAGGGGCGTGGGGGGACGAGATATTTCACCTTTGACCTTTTATTACCAGGAAAAACACGCCCATCTCCGTTAACCCCGCCTCCAAAAGAGTAGCAAAACTTGTCTTGAAGGAAGATGGAAATGTGTCATAACAAAGAAAAAAAATACAGAGAAAATAAGTTGTGTGACCAAAATAAACTTTAATATTGAATGCAAATATCAACTGAAAGCTTTTAAATACATTTTTTTTCAATATCTTTAAAAGTAAAAAAAAAAATCTTCATATATTTCAATATACAGTACCAGTCAAAAGTTCGGACACATCTACACAATGACAGAATGCCAAGAGTGTGCAAAGCTGTCATCAAGGCAAAGGGTGGCTACTTTGAATAATCTCAAATATAAAATATATATTTATTTTGTATTTAACACTTTTTTGGTTACTACTTGATTCCATATGTGTTATTTCATAGTTTTGATGTCTTCACTATTATTCTACAATGTAGAAAATAGTCTAAATAAAGAAAAACCCTTGAATGAGTAGGTGTGTCCAAACTTTTGACTGGTACTGAATGTATATATCATTACCTTTTATTATGATCTTTTTTTAAATCCGTTTTTTTCTCAAATTGGTTCAGTTAATACATGTTGCAATGGAGAAAACGGAAAAGGGAACCCACTATTGAATGAAGAAGGCAGAAGGACTTGGAGTGTGTGGATGTGACTGTTGAGTGCCTCTGGTTAACATTTTGGGGATAGAGGAGAAGGAACCAGTTTAATTAAAATTGTGTTAATGCCTTGTCACTCACAGAAACAGTTTTAGTGGGAGGTGGTGGTGGTGGTGGTGGGGGGGTGACAAAGAGGAAGAGAAGAGAAAAAAAGCAGGGGGGAAATGATGCAGAAAGCTGTCTCCCCCCTCCCTCCCCTCACGTTGTCTATGACCAGGTTTAGGGTTCTGTTCGAGCAGCAGATTAGAAACCGAGAATGTCCCCTGACCCTTGTTTTTTTCATGATCAACAGATCAGAGACATTCTTTCTGACTGGGATAATCTTAAAATAGGTTTGTTTATCTGAGTTAAAATCTCTTTTGTAAGACAGACCTGTACTGTTAGATCCAAATGGGGAACACATGTTACAACCCTTCTGAAGTACTTGTAGCCTCTGGTTAGGAAAATATTTCATTTGATTTTTTTATCTTGAAATGTTGCAAAAAATGCTACATTTGGCTTCAATGGCTGAAAACTGTGAAATTATATTAATATCACATCGACATTAATCAAAAGCTGTTACATGTGATGAATAATATTGTCTAATGTTATATCCATTTGTACGCCTATTTTGTTATCAAAAACATATATTTTTGAAAGGATAAACTATTTTGTGGGTTTTCTATGTACGGAGAACATTTTACAAACTTTTATTTATAATCGGTTGTCCGTTCTGGCCTAATTTGGAAAGATAACCTCCTAACTTCGGTACCATAAAATGAATTGTCGTCAATGACAGTATTCTGACCTCATAAATCACCAACCCTTTTCTGAGATCAAGATGCATGCTGGGATCTACTGCTTAGATTGTTTTAAACGTTACTTAATAAACATAAGCCTGTGCAACATTAACCAATTAAAAACAGTTCTGTAACAATGAGGGCTGTGCAGTAGGCTATAGGCCCAGTACATTATCTCTGCATATTGGCTCTAATTGAATTGCCCTTCCAATGTTGTTCTTCTCATACCATTTAAAAATTAGATTTACAAAATATAGGTATATGATCACACTGGTAATAGATAATTTGTTTTTATTACTATTTGTTTTTATTACTTGTGAGGCACAGCCGAGTGAGCTTTATAATTAGCTTTTTATTTTATTTGACTGAACGGATGGCGTGCATCTGATGGCCAGTCTGAGGGAACGGAGGGAGCGGCCTCCTACCCGACTCACCTTCGCGCCGCTCTCCCTCCCCGAGCTTAGAAAAAGGGGACACTGTCCTCCAGCTGATGGCTGTCGGCTCGCTGCCTTATTTCTGCCTCAATTCATGTTGTTAAACCGTTGCCCAGATGAAGTGAAAGAATTACTCGATATATATATATATATATAAAAACAGTAACCTAATAATACAACGTAATATGGAGACACTTTGCTACAGGCTACTCATTCATTGGGATCTGCAGTGTTGGTTGTAGCCGCAGTGAATCAAATCAAATCAATACTTTTATTTTTGTCCAATGCGGCGTATACAACGGGTGTAGGACCTTACAGTGAACATGCTTACTTACAAGCCCAACAATACTTTAAGAAGTTCTGAGAAAAACATGTGTCAACTAAAAAAGTAGATTCATAAAAAAATGTGAAAATAAAAGTAACAAATAATGAAAGAGCAACAGTATTTTGCTTTATTTGTTGAGTCTCTCTCTAGCCATCGTTTTAAAAATCTCACAGCATCAACGTTGCTGTGTGTTCCAGGTTTCTTTTTTTCAGTCTGTGGCTCCAGGAAACTGTGCAGACAGACACATTGATCTGAGCGTTCTGATTTGGCCAGCGGTAGGCCTGTAGGTGCACTTGATTTGCTCTCTGGGCCTGCTGGGTAGGTGGAGTTCTAACTTCAGACACATGAAATGGTTCAACATCGGGAACACTTTGTCTTCGTGGCGCTAGAGCTGCTGAATCAAGCGCACCTGCCACCGACAGCACAAAACAAATGTAAAAAAATAGGAACGCAAGTGTTTATCGGTAGGTTTTCTACGTATATGTTGGTGATCAAGCAGATTGTCGAGGTTGGTGACCTTTGTCATAGACTAACATTTTTTTGGTTCATTTGATGTGTAGAGGGATCAAAGTTGAATTTGGAAGGGAAATAATTTCTCTGACTTGTCTGTCGATATATGAATGTGACCGTATGTCTCGGTTTGGCAACCCTTTACAACCCCAATGTTGTGTTTTCAACGCTTACAAAACTACTCAGAATGTTTCTGGATTATTATCATTATCATCATCATTATTATTATTATCATTATTATTACCATTATTATTATTATTATTATTATCATTATTATGTTTGTCATTATTATCATTATCGTTGTTATTACCATTATTTGTATTATCATTATTATTATTATTATAAGCATTATTAGCATTATTGTTTTATTATTATTATTATTATTGTTATCATTATTATCACTATTATTATCATTATCATTTTTATTATTATATTTTTACATAACCAGTACATTTTAGTGAAGACAGGAGCAAATATTTTGAGTGTACTTGCATGCATGGCCTACAACCTACAGTATGCTTGTGTAAGTGACCAGTGTGATGTCAGACAAGGGGACATGTTTCTGATGCCACACTAAATCATATTGATACAATAAATACTACTAAAAGATGCAGTACATCTGGTTTCTGATGCCACACTAAATCATATTGATACAATAAATACTACTAAAAGATGCAGTACATCTGGTTTCTGATGCCACACTAAATCATATTGATACAATAAATACTACTAAAAGATGCAGTACATCTGGTTTCTGATGCCACACTAAATCATATTGATACAATAAATACTACTAAAAGATGCAGTACATCGGGGTCTAAGGAGGTGACATAAATAAATGTAACCTTTTATTTAACAAGGCGAGTCAGATAAGAACATATCCTTATCATACGCCGCCCTATGGGACTCCAAATCACGGTCGGATGTGATAAAGCCCGGATTCGAACCAGGGACTGTAGAGATGCCTCTTGCACTGAGATGCAGTGCTTTAGACTGCTATGCCACCCAGGAGAGAGAGAGAGAGAGAGAGTGAGTGAGTGAGTGAGTGAGTGAGTGAGTGAGTGAGTGAGTGAGTGAGTGAGTGAGTGAGTGAGTGAGTGAGTGAGTGAGTGAGTGAGTGTGTTTGTTTGTTTGTTTGTTTGTTTGTGTTTGTTTGTCATGATTTTCTAGTTTAGAACCTGAACAGGATCCAATGTAACGTTGGGTCTCAGGGTTAAGATGGTAGAAGCATACAGTATGACAGGTTTCCAATGCCACTGTGTTCACACAGTGTAGCCAAGTGTTGGAGAGGGGATCCTCCGTGCGTCGTGGCGTATTGATCAGACACATCTACCAGATACAATGGCCCCAGATTGTCACAAATGAAAAAAGAAAGTTGCCCAATCAGAGCAGCACGTCACCAATTGACTTACCTCTTTCTGTTTTTTTTTCCCATGCCACTGTACAGAACTAGATCAATTAACACCGTGTGTGAGTGTGTGTGTGTGTGTGTGTGTGTTTGTGTGTGTGTGTTCAGCTGTATCTGACAGATGGTGCAAATCTGTTCCTCAACTTTCTACTGGTATTAAACGCCTTGTTTAATTTCCCAGGTATGTCAAGTGGCACTGCATTATTCATGTAACCAACGAGGAAGTGTGTGTGTGTGTGTGTGTGTGTGAGTGGTCTTAATCTCTAGTTAACCCATTTGTTCCAATATATTTCCCAGACATTCCACTATGCAGATGCCGTTAGTAATCCTAACATGTAATCCATTAGTAATCCTAACATGTAATCCCCCTAACATGTAATCCATTAGTAACCCTAACATGTGATCCCATTAACTAGTAATCCCGCTAACATGTAATCCCCCTAACACGTAATCCCACTAACATACCTTAAGGGAACATTTTGACAATCACCGTATGGTTAGTGAGAAAGTCCCTATTGGAACTGTACGGTCCCTTACTAGACGTCCGAAAACATTTTAAAAATTCGGGGACGGCGTCGGGCCGAGCGGCAGGGCCAGACCTACCGGGAAGTCATCAAATGAACTTTGTCGGACATTCGGTTTTCGTTTAATAAAATAAACAAATTTTGGCCCATTTTTGCGCTATGCCGGAATATCCCACAAGAGGGCATAAGCAATCATATTGCTATTGGACAAAACATCCCGAATCACGACGTGCCATATCTCGAAAACTGAAAATATTTCGAAGCCGAAACTTGGTGAGCGTAGGTTTGGCATTATGGGAAGATGGCCCCGAACAAGATGGCGTCTAGGCCTCAACGGTTTTTGAGTTATGGCCATATTTCTGGGATTAAAGGTCCAAAATGAAAATAGAGAAAAGATTTTTTCACTTCACGTCAAAGTCAAGGAGCCTCCGGTGTCAATAAAAAAAAAATCGGCCATTTATCTATCGTCATTTAAGAGAAATCGTACGGTGACCAGATCGTGATGTTCAGATATAGGTTTTTTTTTTCAACGGTTACAGATCCAGTTGCAGGGTGTTCATACGAGTATTTTTAAAATGTGCTGCGGAGCTCTGCGACATTTCTGTGATTTTCTATGATTTTCTGAAATAACACACACTCACTAAACCCTCCGTAAATAACTCAGTTCTTAACGTAAAGACTTAAAACTCAGGATTCTGTAAAGGCATACCCCAATGAGGATATGAGTTTATTTATAGCTTCCTGTGCCAACCGGAAGTGCCATAATTGGTGTCTCAGGGGCTGTTTGGAAGGGTTAAAAAAATCAGATCTGTCCAAAACTTCATATGTGTGATTAGACAACACCCATGAACTGTAAATCAGTCATTTTTCCCAACAGATGTCAAAGAAAAGCTCTCACACACACACAGCAAGGATGGAGTGACAAAGCGTGGTGTTTAAAGACACAGAGAGCAGGCAATGGCATAAACATAATCCAAAGGCCGTGCCGAGTCCAACGAGGTGCCCCGCTTGACCGTAGCTCGCTCGGTCTGAGCGCAGCGACCATGAGAAAAATAGGCCCACAATGATGCCTGCACCACAATGTCATTGGATTTTGGGTGACAGCGGCGGAACCGTTAGGTTTAGAAGGACAATTCAAACACAGGACTGTTCCTAAGGTCCTCCCGATCTGTGCAAGCCTAACTTTGACTGTGTGGCATTAACCTTTCACAGTTAAAAGAAGGTGTTTACAAAAAAACAGTGTGCATTGACTTCTCTCCCCATAGGAATACATTGCCTGCTCCCCTAAATACAACCTGGAGTCTATATGGGTTATGAATGCTGTATGAACCTGTCTTCTATGACATTCCATCAGACCACTATGAGGTCTACCTGTGTCGATTCTAAGCTTCCTGGAGCAACCGGAAGTGGTTAAATTGACCCAAAAGGTATTTGGATGTACATCACCTCGAAAGGTGACAAGGCCTTTGCATTATTCAACCCTGTGTAGATCAGTCAATTCTCAACTTAAAGACTTAAAACTCAGGATTCCCTAGGTTTCTATGTCAGTCAAGACATGTGTGTATTTATAGCTTCCTGTGCCAACCGGAAGTGCCATAATTGGTGACTCAGGGGCTGTTTGGAAGGGTTAAAAAAATCAGATCTGTCCAAAACTTCATATGTGTGATTAGACAACCCCCATGAACTATAAATCAGTCATTTTTCCCATAAAAATTCAAAGGAAAAATAAATCACACAGATACACAACTTGGATGGAGCGACGTATTGGGGTGTGTAGAGACTGACAGTGCCTCCAATAGTTAGCTTTGTTCGAGCTAAAAAAGAACTGTCAGACCTAGAGTTCCGAAACTTTAGAATCCTGTTCTAGACCTCAGGTAGATAGTGCGTGGTGAGTTACGGCGCTCTAGGAGGTTCTCGGACCGAGAAACAGCGTCGAACATTTGCAATGACTTCAATTCATTTTGACCATTACGAAAATGGCGACATTTAGAAATGTCCCAGAGACACAAGACTAGGTGCATTGTGACCGTCTCGGCCCATAGAGACAGAACCCAACATCTCGGTCCGATAGCTCATTCAAGGACCCCGTAGCAAGGCATGGAAAAAAGTGGATTTTCAGCACCAATTAGGCTTTTACTCGGACACCAAATGACCTATCGAGCCGAAACTCGGGATTCGGGGTCGCCTCACATAGGACTATACATAATGTCCGAACTGGCCCCGCAGCTAGAAAGTAACTATGTGTTTTATGGTTTTTTAATGTTTTGTACCGAAGGCCTTGTGAATTTTGGGCCAGCTCTGAAGTATGTTATACTTGGCTCCTAAATGAGTTGGGAAAAGTGGGTTTGGTGTCAGTTTGTATCAGTTTGGTGTCAGAATGATATCAAATTGACTGATGGACGGTGACTTGCAGGTGACTCTTGTCCATTAGCAATATGTTTAAGCGGTGAGGTACCATCACCAAAAGCGACATTCTGAAATCAACCCAAACGAGCGATGGAGAGGTACCAGTATCACTGCCCAGCCATCCCTATGTCATTGGGCCAGTCAATTTGGCATTCCTGCATGATTTTTATGGCATGACAAATTGGTGATGGTGAATGCCCAGTTAACCATATGGCAAATGCACAGTGACTTTGAAAGAGTGAGAAAACATTACCAAATGGACATTCTGAAATCAACCCTAATGAGCGATGGAGAGGTACCAGAATCACTGCCGAGCCATCCCGAGTTCATCGGGCCAGTCAATTTGGCATTCCTGCACAAATTTTCAGTGACTTTGCAAAAGTAAGGAACATTTGCAATATGTTTTAACAGTGAGGTACCATCACCAAAAGCGACATTCTGAAATCAACCCAAACGAGCGATGGAGAGGTACCAGTATCACTGCCCAGCCATCCCTATGTCATTGGGCCAGTCAATTTGGCATTCCTGCATGATTTTTATGGCATGACAAATTGGTGATGGTGAATGCCCAGTTAACCATATGGCAAATGCACAGTGACTTTGAAAGAGTGAGAAAACATTACCAAATGGACATTCTGAAATCAACCCTAATGAGCGATGGAGAGGTACCAGAATCACTGCCGAGCCATCCCGAGTTCATCGGGCCAGTCAATTTGGCATTCCTGCACAAATTTTCAGTGACTTTGCAAAAGTAAGGAACATTTGCAATATGTTTTAACAGTGAGGTACCATCACCAAAAGTGACATTCTGAAATCAACCCAAACGAGCGATGGAGAGGTACCAAAATCACTGCCCAGCCATCCCGAGGTCATCGGGCCAGTCAATTTGGCATTCCTGCATGATTTTTATTGCATGACAAATTGGTGATGGTGACTGCCCAGTTAACCATATGGCAAATGCACAGTGACTTTGAAAGAGTGAGAAAAATCACCAAATGGACATTCTGGAATCAACCCTAACGAGCGATGGAGAGGTACCAGAATCACTGCCAAGCCATCCCGACTTCATCGGGCCAGTCAATTTGGCATTCCTGCACAAATTTTCAGTGACTTTGCAAAAGTAAGGAACATTTGCAATATGTTTAAGCGGTGAGGTACCATCACCAAAAGCGACATTCTGAAATCAACCCAAACGAGCGATGGAGAGGTACCAGAATCACTGCCCAGCCATCCCGAGTTCATCGGGCCAGTCAATTTGGCATTCCTGCACGAATTTTCAGTGACTTTGCAAAAGTAAGGAACATTTGCAATATGTTTTAACAGTGAGGTACCATCACCAAAAGCGACATTCTGAAATCAACCCAAACGAGCGATGGAGAGGTACCAAAATCACTGCCCAGCCATCCCTATGTCATCGGGCCAGTCAATTTGGCATTCCTGCATGATTTTTATGGCATGACAAATTGGTGATGGTGACTGCCCAGTTAACCATATGGCAAATGCACAGTGACTTTGCAAAAGTGAGAAAACATGACCAAATGAACATTCTGGAATCAACACAAACAATGGCATCACCATAGTGTCCAGACTGTGCCGAGTCCAACGAGGTGCCCCGCTTGACCATAGCTCGCTCGGTCTGAGCGCAGCGACCATGAGAATAATAGGCCCAATATGAAGCCTGCACCAGTACGTCATTTGATTTTGAGTGACAGCGGCGGAACCGTTAGGTTTAGAAAGACAATTCAACCACAGGAATGTTCCTAAGGTCCTCCTGATCTGTCCAAGCCTATCCTTGACCGTGTGACATTAACCCTTCACAGTCAAAAGAAGGTGTTTACATAAAAACAGTGTGCATTGACTTCTCTCCCCATAGGAATACATTGCCTGCTCCCCTAAATACAACCTGGAGTCTATATGGGTTATGAATGCTGTATGAACCTGTCTTCTATGACATTCCATCAGACCACTATGAGGTCTACCTGTGTCAATTCTAAGCTTCCTGGAGCAACCGGAAGTGGTTAAATTGACCCAAAAGGTATTTGGATGTACATCCCCTCGAAAGGTGAAAAGGCCTCTGCATTATTCAACCCTGTGTAGATCAGTCAATTCTCAACTTAAAGACTTAAAACTCAGGATTCCCTAGGTTTCTATGTCAGTCAAGACATGTGTGTATTTATAGCTTCCTGTGCCAACCGGAAGTGCCATAATTGGTGTCTCAGGGGCTGTTTGGAAGGGTTAAAAAAATCAGATCTGTCCAAAACTTCATATGTGTGATTAGACATCCCCCATGAACTGTAAATCAGTCATTTTTCCCATAAAAATTCAAAGGAAAAATAAATCACACAGATACACAACTTGGATGGAGGGACGTATTGGGGTGTGTAGAGACTGACAGTGCCTCCAATAGTTAGCTTTGTTCGAGCTAAAAAGAACCGTCAGACCTAGAGTTCCGAAACTTTAGAATCCTGTTCTAGACCTCAGGTAGATAGTGCGTGGTGAGTTACGGCGCTCTAGGAGGTTCTCGGACCGAGAAACAGCGTCGAACATTTGCAATGACTTCAATTCATTTTGACCATTACGAAAATGGCGACATTTAGAAATGTCCCAGAGACACAAGACTAGGTGCATTGTGACCGTCTCAGCCCATTGAGACAGAACCCAACATCTCGGTCCGATAGCTCATTCAAGGACCCCGTGGCAAGGCATGGAAAAAAGTGGATTTTCAGCACCAATTAGGCTTTTACTCGGACACCAAATGACCTATCGAGCCGAAACTCGGGATTCGGGGTCGCCTCACATAGGACTACACATAATGTCCGAACTGGCCCCGCAGCTAGAAAGTAACTATGTGTTTTATGGTTTTTTAATGTTTTGTACCGAAGGCCTTGTGAATTTTGGGCCAGCTCTGAAGTATGTTATACTTGGCTCCTAAATGAGTTGGGAAAAGTGGGTTTGGTGTCAGTTTGTATCAGTTTGGTGTCAGAATGATATCAAATTGACTGATGGACGGTGACTTGCAGGTGACTCTTGTCCATTAGCAATATGTTTAAGCGGTGAGGTACCATCACCAAAAGCGACATTCTGAAATCAACCCAAACGAGCGATGGAGAGGTACCAGTATCACTGCCCAGCCATCCCTATGTCATCGGGCCAGTCAATTTGGCATTCCTGCATGATTTTTATGGCATGACAAATTGGTGATGGTGAATGCCCAGTTAACCATATGGCAAATGCACAGTGACTTTGAAAGAGTGAGAAAACATTACCAAATGGACATTCTGAAATCAACCCTAATGAGCGATGGAGAGGTACCAGAATCACTGCCGAGCCATCCCGAGTTCATCGGGCCAGTCAATTTGGCATTCCTGCATGAATTTTCAGTGACTTTGCAAAAGTAAGGAACATTTGCAATATGTTTAAGCGGTGAGGTACCATCACCAAAAGCGACATTCTGAAATCAACCCAAACGAGCGATGGAGAGGTACCAGTATCACTGCCCAGACATCCCTATGTCATCGGGCCAGTCAATTTGGCATTCCTGCATGATTTTTATGGCATGACAAATTGGTGATGGTGAATGCCCAGTTAACCATATGGCAAATGCACAGTGACTTTGAAAGAGTGAGAAAACATTACCAAATGGACATTCTGAAATCAACCCTAATGAGCGATGGAGAGGTACCAGAATCACTGCCGAGCCATCCCGAGTTCATCGGGCCAGTCAATTTGGCATTCCTGCACAAATTTTCAGTGACTTTGCAAAAGTAAGGAACATTTGCAATATGTTTTAACAGTGAGGTACCATCACCAAAAGATACATTCTGAAAACAACTCAAACGAGCGATGGAGAGGTACCAGAATCACTGCCCAGCCATCCCGAGTTCATCGGGCCAGTCAATTTGGCATTCCTGCATGATTTTTATAGCATGACAAATTGGTAATGGTGACTGCCCAGTTAACCATATGGCAAATGCACAGTGACTTTGCAAAAGTGAGACAACATTTGCAATATGTTTTAACAGTGAGGTACCATCACCAAAAGCGACATTCTGAAATCAGCCCAAACGAGCGATGGAGAGGTACCAGTATCACTGCCCAGCCATCCCGAGGTCATCGGGCCAGTCAATTTGGCATTCCTGCAAGAATTTTTAGTGACTTTGCAAAAGTAAGGAACATTTGCAATATGTTTAAGCGGTGAGGTACCATCACCAAAAGCGACATTCTGAAATCAACCCAAACGAGCGATGGAGAGGTACCAAAATCACTGCCCAGCCATCCCTATGTCATCGGGCCAGTCAATTTGGCATTCCTGCATGATTTTTATGGCATGACAAATTGGTGATGGTGACTGCCCAGTTAACCATATGGCAAATGCACAGTGACTTTGCAAAAGTGAGAAAACATGACCAAATGGACATTCTGAAATCAACACAAACAATGGCATCACCATAGTGTCCAGACTATGCCGAGTCCAACGAGGTGCCCCGCTTGACCGTAGCTCGCTCGGTCTGAGCGCGGCGACCATGAGAAAAATAGGCCCAATATGAAGCCTTCACCAGTACGTCATTTGATTTTGGGTGACAGCGGCGGAACCGTTAGGTTTAGAAAGACAATTCAACCACAGGACTGTTCCTAAGGTCCTCCTGATCTGTCCAAGCCTATCCTTGACCGTGTGACATTAACCCTTCACAGTCAAAAGAAGGTGTTTACATAAAAACAGTGTTCATTGACTTCTCTCCCCATAGGAATATATTGGCTGCTCCACTAAATACAACCTGGAGTCTATATGGGTTATGAATGTTGTATGAACCTGTCTTTGGTACCAGTCCATCAGACCACTATAAGGTCTACCTGTGTCGATTCTAAGCTTCCTGGACCAACCGGAAGTGGTTCAAATCGCCCTAAAAGTGTATACCCATAACCTGCCTGCAGTTTGATAGACATAGTGCATTCAACCCTGTGTAAATCAGTCAGTTTTAATGGTAAAGACTTAAAACTCAGGATTCTCTAATGGAATACCCCAATGAGGATGTATGTTGAGTTACAGCTTCCTGTGCCAACCGGAAGTGCCATAATTGGTCTCTCATGGGCTGTTTGGAGGGGTTAAAAAATCAGATCTTTCCAAAACTTCATATATATGATTAGGCAACCCCATGAACTGTAAATCAGTCATTTTTCCCATAAAATTTCAAAGGAAAACTAAATCACACAGATACACAACATGGATGGAGGGACGTATCATTGGGGTGCGTAGAGACTGACAGTGCCTCCAATAGTTAGCTTTGAATGATATCAAATTGACTGATGGACGGTGACTTGCAGGTGACTCTTGTCCATTAGCAATATGTTTAAGCGGTGAGGTACCATCACCAAAAGCGACATTCTGAAATCAACTCAATCGAGCGATGGAGAGGTACCAGAATAACTGCCCAGCCATCCCGAGTTCATCGGTTCAGTCAATTTGGCATTCCTGCATGATTTTTATAGCATGAAAAATTGGTAATGGTGACTGCCCAGTTAACCATATGGCAAATGCACAGTGACTTTGCAAAAGTGAGACAACATTTGCAATATGTTTTAACAGGGAGGTACCATCACCAAACGCGACATTCTGAAATCAAGCCAAACGAGCGATGGAGAGGTTCCAGAATCACTGCCCAGCCATCCCGAGTTCATCGGGCCAGTCAATTTGGCATTCCTGCATGATTTTTATGGCATGACAAATTGGTGATGGTGACCGCCCAGTTAACCATATGGCAAATGCACAGTGACTTTGAAAGAGTGAGAAAAATCACCAAATGGACATTCTGGAATCAACCCTAACGAGTGATGGAGAGGTACCAGAATCACTGCCAAGCCATCCCGAGTTCATCGGGCCAGTCAATTTGGCATTCCTGCACAAATTTTCAGTGACTTTGCAAAAGTGAGAAAACATTTGCAATATGTTTTAACAGTGAGGTACCATCACCAAAAGCGACATTCTGAAATCAACCCAAACGAGCGATGGAGAGGTACCAGAATCACTGCCAAGCCATCCCGAGTTCATCGGGCCAGTCAATTGGCATTTCTGCATGATTTTTATGGCATGACAAATTGGTGATGGTGAATGCCCAGTTAACCATATGGCAAATGCACAGTGACTTTGCAAAAGTGAGAAAACATAAACAAATGGACATGATGAAATCAACACCACGAGTGATTGAAAGGAACAACAATCACTGCCCGGCCATCCCGAGTTCATCAGGCCAGTCAATTTTGCATTTCTGAAGGATTTCTTATGACATTTCTTATGACAATTTCTTATGACATTTGGCCCCCACAAAACATATGCCTTATGCACAAGCAAAAAAAAAAACATTATGATAATAAAATATGACTAAAGTATGTTGATACAGTTCTTATACGTGTGTAACTGACACAAAATTCGAAATTTTTTCGAAAAATGGTCCAGAAAGCACTTTTTTAGGGGTGTGTGAAGTTTTTTATGAAATTTAATAATTTTTGACTTTTGACTTCTGACTTCCTATGAAATCATATTGCAGATGGACAAAACACATGCAATAATGCGCAAGTAAAAAAAAAAAAAAAATTATGATAATAAAATATGACTAAAGTATGTTGATACAGTTCTTATACGTGTGTAACTGACACAAAATGCGAAAAAATTTCGAAAAACGGTCCAGAAAGCACTTTTTTAGGGGTGTGTGAAGTTTTTTATGAAATTTAATAATTTTTGACTTTTGACTTCTGACTTCCTATGAAATCATATTGCAGATGGACAAAACATATGCAATAATGAGCAAGTAAAAAATTTTAAAAAATTATGATAATAAAATTGGACAAAAGTATTGTCATACAGTTCTTATACATGTGTAATTGTCAAAAAAAGCGAAAGAATTTCGAAAAACGGTCCAGAAAGCACTTTTTTAAGGGGTGATACGTTTTTTTCAAAAAATTCATTTTTTCAAAATTTGGCTTTTGGATGTTGACTTGGAGTCCAATATCAATATGAAAAACCATGTTGGAGCGCAATCGCCACCTGTTGGATTTTTGAAGTGTTACAACTGGCAATAGCCATATGGCAATTGAAGTAAACTTTGCATGAATCAACGCCGCTTTGGGTGGTATTGGCCAATGTGTACATGGTTTGTCCTATGCCAATAATTTGCCATTCATTTTTGTCCACTACGGGGATGAATTCCCTTACATGTAATACCCCTAACACGTAATCCCCCTAACATGTAAACCATTAGTAATTCTAACATGTAATCCCCTAACATGTAATACCCCTAACACGTAATCCCGCTAACATGTAATCCCCCTAACATGTAATCCCCCTAACACGTAATCCCCCTAACACATAATCCCACTAACACGTAATCCCCCTAACACGTAATCCCACTAACATGTAATCCCCCTAACACGTAATCCATTAGTAACCCTAACATGTGATCCCATTAACTAGTAATCCCGCTAACATGTAATCCCCCTAACACGTAATCCCACTAACATGTAATACCCCTAACACGTAATCCCCCTAACATGTAAACCATTAGTAATGCTAACATGTAATCCCCTAACATGTAATACCCCTAACGCGTAATCCCGCTAACATGTAATCCCCCTAACATGTAATCCCCCTAACACGTAATCCCGCTAACACGTAATCCCACTAACATGTAATCCCCCTAACACGTAATCCCACTAACATGTAATCCCCCTAACACGTAATCCCACTAACATTTAACATTTTAACATTTAAGTCATTTAGCAGACGCTCTTATCCAGAGCGACTTACAAATTGGTGAATTCACCTTCTGACATCCAGTGGAACAGCCACTTTACAATAGTGCATCTAAATCATTAAGGGGGGGGGGGGTGGTGAGAAGGATTACTTATCCTATCCTAGGTATTCCTTGAAGAGGTGGGGTTTCAGGTGTCTCCGGAAGGTGGTGATTGACTCCGCTGTCCTGGCGTCGTGAGGGAGTTTGTTCCACCATTGGGGGGCCAGAGCAGCGAACAGTTTTGACTGGGCTGAGCGGGAACTGTACTTCCTCAATGGTAGGGAGGCGAGCAGGCCAGAGGTGGATGAACGCAGTGCCCTTGCTTGGGTGTAGGGCCTGTAACATGTAATCCCACTAACATGTAATCCCCCTAATCCCCCTGCCACCGGAGGGCTGGTGCGTGGAGGTGGTACTAGGTAGCCTGGACCGTGCAGGCGCACTGGAGCTCTTGAGCACCGAGCCTGCCCAACCTTACCCGGTTGAATACTCTCGGTTGCCCTGCCAGTGCGGCGAGGTGGAATAGCCCGCACTGGGCTATGTAGGCGAACCGGAGACACCGAGCGCAAGGCTGGTGCCATGTAAACCGGCCCAAGGAGACGCACTGGGGACCAGATGCGTAGAGCCGGCTTCATGGCATTTGGTTCGACGCTCAATCTAGCCCGGCCGATACGCGGAGCTGGAATATACCGCACCGGGCTATGCACCCGCACTGGGGACACCGTGCGCACCACAGCATAACACGGTGCCTGCCCGGTCTCTCTAGCCCCCCAGTAAGCACAGGAAGTTGGCGTAGGTTTCCTACCTAGCGTCGCCATACTTCCTGTGAGACCCCCCCAAGACATTTTTGGGGCTGACTCTCGGGCTTCCATCCGCGTCGCCGCCGCATCGCCGTGCTGCCTCCTCACACCAGCGCCTCTCCGCTTTTTACGCCTCCAGTTCTTCTTCGGGGCGGCGATATTCTCCAGGCTGTACCCAGGGTCCTTTACCGTCCAACTCATCCTCCCATGTCCAGTCTTCCAAATAATCCAGCCTCTCCCACTGCTGCTGCTGCTGCCTGTTGTCACGCCGCTTGGTCCAGTTTTGGTGGGTGATTCTGTAACGGCTTTCTTCATGCAAAAGGGAGTCGGACCAAAATGCGGCGTGGCTATTGAGATTCATGTTTAATAAAAAAACAACTAAACACAAACAATACAAAACAAGAAACGTAACACGAAAAGCGAAACAGCCTATACTGGTGCAAAGTAACACATAGACAGTAACAAGGACAATCACCCACGACACACTCAAAGAATATGGCTGCCTAAATATGGTTCCCAATCAGAGACAACAATAAACACCTGCCTCTGATTGAGAACCACTTCAGACAGCCATAGACTTTGCTAGCAAACCCCACTAAACCACAATCCCAATACCAATGAAAAACCCCAAGACAAAACACACCACATACCAAAACCCATGTCACACACCCTAACATGTAATCCCCCTAACATGTAATTTGTAAGTAACCCTAACATGTAATCCATATATTTTATTTTTATTATTATTAGTTTGAAAAATATACACACACAACATAGAACACACACACACACACGCACACACACACACACACACACACAGGCTAAATAACACCGCTGTAGCCTTGTGAAGGTGAAGTAAAATAGCCGTGTTTCTTCTGGGGGTTTCTGGGAAGGGGTCAGTAGTATGAGAAAGGACAGGATTAATGAGAGGAAGGTTTGAGGAGGACGGAAGGAGGGAAGGAGTGATTGAAGGGTAGTTTCAAGGAGGGAATGAAGGAAGGAGAGATTGGAGGGAAGGTGTGAGGAGGGAAGGAAGGAAGGAGAGATTGGAGGTAAGGAGGGATTGGAGGGTAGTTTTGAGGAGGGAAGGAAGGAAGGAGAGATTGGAGGGTAGTTTCGAGGAGGGAAGGAAGGAAGGAGAGATTGGAGGTAAGGAGGGATTGGAGGGTAGTTTCGAGGAGGGAATGAAGGAAGGAGAGATTGGAGGTAAGGAGGGATTGGAGGGTAGTTTCAAGGAGGGAAGTAAGGAAGGAGAGATTGGAGGGTAGTTTCGAGGAGGGAAGGAAGGAAGGAGAGATTGGAAGGTAGTTTTGAGGAGGGAAGGAAGGAAGGAGAGATTGGAGGTAAGCAGACATTGGAGGGTAGTTTCGAGGAGGGAAGGAAGGAAAGGAGGGAAGGTGTGAGGAGGGAAGGAAGGAAAGGAGGGATTGGAGGGAAGGTGTGATGAGAGATGGGGGAAAGAGAGATTAGAGGGAAGGTGTGAGGAGAGATGGAGGGAAAAAGAGATTAGAGGGAAGGTGAGAGGAGAGATGGAGGGAAAGAGAGATTAGAGGGAAGGTGTGAGGAGGGGATGAAGGAGAGGAGGGATTGGAGGGAAGGTGTGAGGAGAGATGGAGGGAAAGAGAGATTAGAGGGAAGGTATGAGGAGGGAAGGAAGGAGAGGAGGGATTAGAGGGAAGGTGAGAGGAGAGATGGAGGGAAAGAGAGATCAGAGGGAAGGTGAGAGGAGAGTTGGAGGGAAAGAGAGATTAGAGGGAAAGTGTGAGAAGAGATGGAGGGAAAGAGAGATTAGAGGGAAGGTGAGAGGAGAGATGGAGGCAAAGAGAGATTAGAGGGAAGGTGAGAGGAGAGATGGAGGGAAAGAGAGATTAGAGGGAAGGTGTGAGGAGCGAAGTAAGGAGAGGAGGGATTGGAGGGAAGGTGTGAGGAGAGGAATAAAAGGAACAGTGGCTCTGGGAAACGAATGATGAGGAGGTGGAGGTAGAGAAAGGTGGAGGGGAGGAGGGTGTTGAAGGAGGGTGTGAGGATGGATGGATGGAGAGTTTTACAGAGCCTGGGCTTAAAGAAAATAACCAGGCTAGAGGCTTTTCAAGGACGCTCTCTCCCTCCTACACAGCCTTTACACTGACTGACTGATCGCTTCACTGCCTCTCTCTCTCTCTGTCTGTCTGTCTGTCTGTCTGTCTGTCCGTCTGTCTGTCTGTCTCTCTCTGTCCGTCCGTCCGTCCGTCTCTCTCCGTCCGTCCGTCCGTCCGTCTCTCTCTCTCTCTCTCTCTCTCTCTCTCTCTCTCTCTCTCTCTCTCTCTCTCTCTCTCTCTCTCTCTCTCTCTCTCAGCCAGGCCCCTGTCAGTAAGTCACCCGGCTCAGCTCGATGGACAGCTGTGCTCTGCCTGTCTGCCTGCTGGGAAAGGGAGGAAAGAGATGAGAGAGACAGAGATAGAAGAAAAGGAAAATGAGCACAGAACAGGAGACAGAGGAACAGGGTCTCATTATGCATGTCAGAGACCATACTGTCAGAGACCATACTGTCAGAGACCATACTGTCAGAGACCATACTGTCAGAGACCATACTGTCAGAGACAATACTGTTAGAGACTATACTGTCAGAGACCATACTGTCAGAGACCATACTGTTAGAGACTATACTGTTAGAGACCATACTGTTAGAGACCATACTGTCAGAGACCATACTGTCAGAGACCATACTGTTAGAGACTATACTGTTAGAGACTATACTGTCAGAGACCATACTGTTAGAGACTATACTGTCAGAGACCATACTGTTAGAGACTATACTGTCAGAGACCATACTGTTAGAGACTATACTGTCAGAGACCATACTGTTAGAGACCATACTGTTAGAGACCATACTGTCAGAGACCATACTGTTAGAGACCATACTGTCAGAGACTATACTTTCAGAGAGACCATACTGCCAGAGACCATACTGTCAGAGACCATACTTTAAGAGACCATACTGTCAGAGAGACCATACTGTCAGAGAGACCATACTGTCAGAGAGACCATACTGTCAGAGACCATACTGTCAGAGAGACCATACTGTCAGAGAGACCATACTGTCAGAGAGACCATACTGTCAGAGACCATACTGTCAGAGAGACCATACTGTCAGAGAGACCATACTGTCAGAGAGACCATACTGTCAGAGACTATACTGTCAGAGAGACCATACTGTCAGAGAGGCCATACTGTCAGAGACCATACTGTCAGAGAGACCATACTGTCAGAGAGACCATACTGTCAGAGACCATACTGTCAGAGAGACCATACTGTCAGAGAGACCATACTGTCAGAGACCATACTGTCAGAGAGACCATACTGTCAGAGACCATACTGTCAGAGACCATACTGTCAGAGAGACCATACTGTCAGAGAGACCATACTGTTAGAGACCATACTGTCAGAGAGACCAGACTGTCAGAGACCATACTGTTAGAGACCATACTGTCAGAGACCATACTGTCAGAGACCATACTGTCAGAGACCATACTGTTAGAGACCATACTGTCAGAGACCATACTGTTAGAGACCATACTGTCAGAGACCATACTGTCAGAGACCATACTGTCAGAGACCATACTGTTAGAGACCATACTGTCAGAGACCATACTGTCAGAGACCATACTGTTAGAGACCATACTGTCAGAGACCATACTGTTAGAGACCATACTGTCAGAGACCATACTGTCAGAGACCATACTGTCAGAGACCATACTGTTAGAGACTATACTGTCAGAGACCATACTGTTAGAGACTATACTGTCAGAGACCATACTGTTAGAGACCATACTGTCAGAGACCATACTGTCAGAGACCATACTGTTAGAGACCATACTGTTAGAGACCATACTGTCAGAGACTATACTGTCAAAGATCATACTGTCAGAGACCATACTGCTAGAGACTATACTGTCAGAGACCATACTGTTAGAGACTATACTGTCAGAGACCATACTGTTAGAGACTATACTGTCAGAGACCATACTGTTAGAGACTATACTGTCAGAGACCATACTGTTAGAGACCATACTGTTAGAGACCATACTGTCAGAGACCATACTGTTAGAGACCATACTGTCAGAGACTATACTTTCAGAGAGACCATACTGCCAGAGACCATACTGTCAGACACCATACTTTAAGAGACCATACTGTTAGAGACCATACTGTCAGAGAGACCATACTGTCAGAGAGACCATACTGTCAGAGACCATACTGTTAGAGACCATACTGTCAGAGACCATACTGTCAGAGACCATACTGTCAGAGACCATACTGTTAGAGACTATACTGTCAGAGACCATACTGTTAGAGACTATACTGTCAGAGACCATACTGTTAGAGACCATACTGTCAGAGACCATACTGTCAGAGACCATACTGTTAGAGACCATACTGTCAGAGACCATACTGTCAGAGACCATACTGTCAGAGACCATACTGTTAGAGACTATACTGTCAGAGACCATACTGTTAGAGACTATACTGTCAGAGACCATACTGTTAGAGACCATACTGTTAGAGACCATACTGTCAGAGACCATACTGTCAGAGACCATACTGTCAGAGACCATACTGTTAGAGACTATACTGTCAGAGACCATACTGTTAGAGACTATACTGTCAGAGACCATACTGTTAGAGACTATACTGTCAGAGACCATACTGTTAGAGACTATACTGTCAGAGACCATACTGTTAGAGACCATACTGTTAGAGACCATACTGTCAGAGACCATACTGTTAGAGACCATACTGTCAGAGACTATACTTTCAGAGAGACCATACTGCCAGAGACCATACTGTCAGAGACCATACTTTAAGAGACCATACTGTCAGAGAGACCATACTGTCAGAGAGACCATACTGTCAGAGAGACCATACTGTCAGAGAGACCATACTGTCAGAGACCATACTGTCAGAGAGACCATACTGTCAGAGAGACCATACTGTCAGAGAGACCATACTGTCAGAGACCATACTGTCAGAGAGACCATACTGTCAGAGACTATACTGTCAGAGAGACCATACTGTCAGAGAGACCATACTGTCAGAGACCATACTGTCAGAGAGACCATACTGTCAGAGAGACCATACTTTCAGAGACCATACTGTCAGAGAGACCATACTGTCAGAGAGACCATACTGTCAGAGACCATACTGTCAGAGAGACCATACTGTCAGAGACCATACTGTCAGAGACCATACTGTCAGAGAGACCATACTGTCAGAGAGACCATACTGTTAGAGACCATACTGTCAGAGAGACCAGACTGTCAGAGACCATACTGTCAGAGAGACCATACTGTCAGAGAGACCATACTGTCAGAGACCATACTGTCAGAGAGACCATACTGTCAGAGAGACCATACTGTCAGAGACCATACTGTCAGAGACCATACTGTCAGAGAGACCATACTGTCAGAGAGACCATACTGTCAGAGAGACCATACTGTCAGAGAGACCATACTGTCAGAGACCATACTGTCAGAGAGACCATACTGTCAGAGAGACCATACTGTCAGAGAGACCATACTGTCAGAGACCATACTGTCAGAGAGACCATACTGTTAGAGACCATACTGTCAGAGAGACCATACTGTCAGAGACCATACTATTAGAGACCATACTGTCAGAGAGACCATACTATTAGAGACCATACTATTAGAGACCATACTATTAGAGACCATACTGTCAGAGAGACCATGCTGATGCTCCAGATACTCAACTAGTCTAAATAAGGACAGTTGTATTGCTTCTTTAATCAGTACAACAGTTTTCAGCTGTGCTAACAAAATTGCAAAAGGGTTTTCTAATGATCAATTAGCATTTTGAAATGATAAACGTGGATTAGCTAACACAACGTGCCATTGGAACACAGGAGTGATGGTTGCTGATAATGGGTCTCTGTACATCTATGTAGATATTACATAAAGAAATCAGCCGTTTCCAGCTACAATAGTAATTTACCACATTAACAATGTCTTCACTGTATTTCTGATCAATTTAATATTATTTTAATGCTTTTCTTTCAAAAACAAGGATATTTCTAAGTGACTCCAAACTTTTGTAGTGTATATATATTACCTCAACTACCCTGACTTAACAGTGCCCCGCACATTCACTCTTAACCAGTACCCCCCTGTATAGAGTCTCTCTCTCTCTCTTTCTGTCTCTCTCTCTATCTCTCTCTCTCGGTCTGTCTCTGTCTATCCCTCATCTGGGTTCTATCACTCATCTGGGTTCTATCACTCATCTGGGTCCTATCTCATCCCTCATCTATCCCTCAACTGGGTTCTATCCCTCATCTGGGTTCTATCCCTCATCTGGGTTCTATCCCTCATCTGGGTTCAATCCCTCATTCCTCATCTATCCCTCAACTGGGTTCTATCCCTCATCTGGGTCCTATCTCATCCCTCATCTATCCCTCATCTGGGTTCTATCCCTCATCTGGGTTCTATCCCTCATCTGGGTTCAATCCATCATCCCTCATCTATACCTCATCTGGGTCCTATCCCTCATCTGGGTTCTATCCCTCATCTGGGTTATATCCCTCATCAGGGTTATATCCCTCATCTGGGTCCTATCCTTCATCTGGGTCCTATCCCTCATCTGGGTTCTATCCCTCATCTGAGTCCTATCCCACATCTGGGCTCTATCCCTCATCTGGGTACTATCCCTCATCTGGGTCCTATCCCTCATCTGGGTTCTATCCCTCATCTGGGTCCTATCCCTCATCTGGGTCCTTTCCCTCATCTGGGTTCTATCCCTCATCTGGGTCCTATCCCTCATCCCTCATCTGGGTCCTATCCCTCATCTGGGTTCTATCCCTCATCTGGGTTCTATCCCTCATCTGGGTCCTATCCCTCATCTGGGTCCTATCCCTCATCCCTCATCTATCCCTCATCTGGGTTCTATCCCTCGTCCCTCATCTATCCCCCATCTTGGTCCTATCCCTCATCCCTCATCTGGGTTCTATCCCTCATCTGGGTTCTATCCCTCATCTGGGTGCTATCCCTCATCTGGGTCCTATCCCTCATCTGGGCTCTATCCGTCATCTGGGTTCTATCCCTCATCTGGGCTCTTTCCCTCATCTGGGTTCTATCCCTCATCTGGGCTCTATCCCCCATCTGGGTCCTATCCCTCATCTGGGTTATATCCCTCATCTGGGTCCTATCCCTCATCCCTCATCTGGGTCCTATCCCTCATCTGGGTTCTATCCCTCATCTGGGTTCTATCCCTCATCTGGGTCCTATCCCTCATCTGGGTCCTATCCCTCATCCCTCATCTATCCCTCATCTGGGTTCTATCCCTCGTCCCTCATCTATCCCCCATCTTGGTCCTATCCCTCATCCCTCATCTGGGTTCTATCCCTCATCTGGGTTCTATCCCTCATCTGGGTGCTATCCCTCATCTGGGTCCTATCCCTCATCTGGGCTCTATCCGTCATCTGGGTTCTATCCCTCATCTGGGCTCTTTCCCTCATCTGGGTTCTATCCCTCATCTGGGCTCTATCCCCCATCTGGGTCCTATCCCTCATCTGGGTTATATCCCTCATCTGGGTCCTATCCTTCCTCGGGCTCTATCTCTCATCTGGGTCCTATCCCTCATCTGGGTTCTATCCCTCATCTGGGTTCTGTCCCTCATCTGGGTTCTATCCCTCATCTGGATTCTATCCTTCATCTGGATTCTATCCCCCATCACTCATCTGGGCTCTATCCCTCATCTGGGTTCTATCCCTCATCTGGGCACTATCCCTCATTTGGGTTTTATCCCTCATCTGGGTTCTATCCCTCATCTGGGTTCAATCCCTCATCCCTCATCTATCCCTCATCTGGGTTCTATACCTCATATGGGTTCTATCCTTCATCTGTGCTCTGAGTTCTATCCCTAATCTGGATTATATCCCTCATCTGGGTTCAATCCCTCATCCCTCATCTATCCCTCATCTGGGTTCTATACCTCATCTGGGCTCTGGGTTCTATCCCTCAACTGGGCTCTATCCCTCATCTGGGTTCTATCCCTCATCTGGAATCTATCCCTCATCTGGATTATATCCCTTATCCCTCATCTGTGCTCTGGGTTCTATCCCTAATCTGGATTATATCACTCATCTGGGTTCAATCCCTCATCTGGGCTCTGGGTTCTATCCCTCATCTGGGTTCTAACCCTCATCTGGGTTCTATCCTTCATCTGGTTCATATCCCTCATCTGGGTCCTATCCCTCATCTGGGTTCTATCCCTCATCTGGACTCTCTCCCTCATCTGGGTCCTATCCATCATTTGGGTCCTATCTCTCATCCCTCATCTGGGTCCAATCCCTCATCTAGTTCCTATCCCTCATCTGGGTTCTATCCCTCATCTGGTTTCTATCCCTCATCTATCCCTCATCTGGATTCTATCCCTCATCCCTCATCTATCCCTCATCTGGGTTCTATCCCTTATCCCTCATCTGGGTTCTATCCCTCATCTGGGTTCTATCCCTCATCTGGGTTCTATCCCTCATCTGGAATCTATCCCTCATCTGGATTCTATCCCTTATCCCTCATCTGGGCTCTATCCCTCATCTGGGTTCTATCCCTCATCAGGGCTCTATCCCTCATCTGGGTTCTATCCCTCATCTGGGTTCTATCCCTCATCTGGGTTCAATCCCTCATCCCTCATCTATCCCTCATCTGGGTTCTATACCTCATATGGGTTCTATCCTTCATCTGTGCTCTGAGTTCTATCCCTAATCTGGATTATATCCCTCATCTGGGTTCAATCCCTCATCCCTCATCTATCCCTCATCTGGGTTCTATACCTCATCTGGGCTCTGGGTTCTATCCCTCATCTGGGTTCTATCCCTCATCTGGGTTCTATCCCTCATCTGGGCTCTATCCCTCATCTGGCTTCTATCCCTTATCTGGGCTCTATCCTTCCTCTGGGTCCTATCCGTCATCTGGGTCATATCCATCATCTGGGTTCAATCCCTCATCTGGGTCCTATCCCTCATCTGGGCTCTATCCCTCATCTGGGCTCTATCCCTCTATCCCTCATCTGGGTCCTATCCCTCATCTGGGTCCTATCCCTCATCTGGGTGCTATCCCTCATCTGGGTCCTATCCCTCATCTGGGTACTATCCCTCATATGGGTCCTATCCCTCATCTGGGTACTATCCCTCATCTGGGTCCTATCCCTCATCTGGGTCCTATCCCTCATCTGGGTCCTATCCCTCATCTGGGTCCTATCCCTCATCTATCCCTCATCTGGGTCCTATCCCTCATCTGGGTCCTATCCCTCATCAATCCCTCATCTGGATTCTGTTTTCTCGTTTTCTACCTGTCACCTTTTCAACCAAACTATTTTAGTGATATTTTATGTTGTCCCTCCCTCCCTCCCTCCTCCCTCCCTCCCTCCCTCCCTCCCTCCCTCCCTCCCTCCCTCCCTCCCTCCCTCCCTCCCTCCCTCCCTCCCTCCCTCCCTCCCTCCCTCCCTCTCCGCCTCTCCTTCCGCGAGGGAATAGAAGCCCTGTGCCATATATTAATTTGAAATACTAGCTAAATGTCTATGTTTCCATATCTCCTGTAATTCAGTAAGTCTCTATTCATGGGTCTTGGAAACAGCAGTTAAATTGACTGTTATTTTACAGCCGAGGAACAAATCAGGGACCTTTTATCAGATAAGATTTTTATATGCTTTCTAAGACTGTGCTCTCCTTTTCTCTCCCTCTTTTCCTCTCTCTCTTTCTTCCTCTTTCACTCTCTTTCTCTCTCTCTCTATCTCCCTCTCTCTGTCTTTCGTCACTGTCTCTGTCTTGATTATCCCTCCCTTCTCTACCCTCCGTCCCCTCTCTACCCCTCCCTCCTTTCTCTACCTCTACCCCTCTACCCCTCCCTCCTTTCTCTACCCTCCGTCCCCTCTCTACCCCTCCCTCCTTTCTCTACCTCTACCCCTCTCTACCCCTCCCTCCTTTCTCTACCTCTACCCCTCTCTACCCCCTCCCTCCTTTCTCTACTCCTCTACCCCTCTCTACCCCTCCCTCCTTTCTCTACCTCTACCCTTCTCTACCCCTCCCTCCCTTCTCTAACTCTACCCCTCTCTACCCCTCCCTCCCCTCTCTACCCCTCCCTCCCCTCTCTACCCCTCTCTCTCTACCCCTCCCTCACCTCTCTACCCCTCTCTCCCCCCCTCTCTCCCTCCATCAGTAAAAGGCTGAGGTGGTTCCACTGTGTATTAAACACACTCTGTCGAAGCTGCAGCCTCACTCTCAGCCCTCCTCCATTCTTTACATTTGCAATAAACATAAGACCATTTCTAGGCACCGCATGACGTCTCTCTTTCTTTCAATGGAGCATTTCTCCAAAGGATCTTCACAGGGAATTGCAGGCTGGATTTGTTATTTTAAGCGTCGTTCCTCCTCGCTCACCTTCCTCTTGAGATGACAGTTGAGATTTAAAAAGGGAGAGACAGAGCTGGGATTCATAGCAGGGTTTTTCTCACAGCGTTCCCATTTTTCCTGGTTGTCACCATTCACCGTTATTCCATTCTTCCTGCTTGTTTTCCACACAGCGTATGCTCCCTGACAGGTTGTCCTCTGATTGGTTAATTGTCAGTGAAAGACCGTATTGACCTGTGTGAGTGATGCACCTACATCTGGTTTGCATCACAGTACTTCTCTCCTTGTTAAAAACATCCTTTGTGTCAGCTGTGACAGCCTCTGTTTGAGTAGTTGGAACACTCGTAAAATCTCAGGCTGCGTGCCAAATGGGACATTAATCCCTAATGATTTACTTTCCTATGGGCCCTGATCAGAACTATTGTACTATGTAAAAAGATAGGATGCCATTTCAGTGTTTGAGCACTTGGAGAACTCGTGATTAACTCAAGACTCATCTGAACACGGAGGTTTAATTGAACCTGAAACCCTCTGAGGCTGTCTGGGTGCCTGGACAGATAACTCTTCTCTGTTATCTGAGTTACATGCTAATCCCAGCCTCAATCCGATCCTGTTATCTGAGTTACGTGTTAATCCCAGCCTCAATCCGATCCTGTTATCTGAGTTACATGTTAATCCCAGCCTCAATCCGATCCTGTTATCTGAGTAACATGTTAATCCCAGCCTCAATCCGATCCTGTTATCTGAGTTACATGCTAATCCCAGCCTCAATCCGATCCTGTTATCTGAGTTACATGCTAATCCCAGCCTCAATCCGATCCTGTTATCTGAGTTACATGTTAATCCCAGCCTCAATCCGAAGCTGTTATCTGAGTTACATGTTAATCCCAGCCTCAATCCGATCCTGTTATCTGAGTTACATGTTAATCCCAGCCTCAATCCGATCCTGTTATCTGAGTTACATGTTAATCCCAGCCTCAATCCGATCCTGTTATCTGAGTTACATGCTAATCCCAGCCTCAATCCGATCCTGTTATCTGAGTTACATGTTAATCCCAGCCTCAATCCGATCCTGTTATCTGAGTAACATGTTAATCCCAGCCTCAATCCGATCCTGTTATCTGAGTTACATGTTAATCCCAGCCTCAATCCGATCCTGTTATCTGAGTAACATGTTAATCCCAGCCTCAATCCGATCCTGTTATCTGAGTTACATGTTAATCCCAGCCTCAATCCGATCCTGTTATCTGAGTAACATGTTAATCCCAGCCTCAATCCGATCCTGTTATCTGAGTTACATGTTAATCCCAGCCTCAATCCGATCCTGTTATCTGAGTAACATGTTAATCCCAGCCTCAATCCGATCCTGTTATCTGAGTTACATGTTAATCCCAGCCTCAATCCGATCCTGTTATCTGAGTAACGTGTTAATCCCAGCCTCAATCCGATCCTGTTATCTGAGTTACATGCTAATCCCAGCCTCAATCCGATCCTGTTATCTGTGTTACATGCTAATCCCAGTCTCAATCCGATCCTGTTATCTGAGTTACATGCTAATCCCAGCCTCAATCAGATCCTGTTATCTGAGTTACATGTTAATCCCAGCCTCAATCCGATCCTGTTATCTGAGTTACATGTTAATCCCAGTCTCAATCCGATCCTGTTATCTGAGTTACATGTTAATCCCAGTCTCAATCCGATCCTGTTATCTGAGTTACGTGTTAATCCCAGCCTCAATCCGATCCTGTTATCTGAGTAACATGGAAAAGGTCACAGGATGTTGTGTGAAATGGCAAAATGAACTCTCCTCCCTGCCCTGTGGGAATGTGCCTGGTTGTAAAAAATTTGTTGTTTAAATATTGTGTCTGTGTCAAGGCTGGTCCTGAAACACCGGACGAGCTCTAATGAGCCACAGGGTTCACAGAGTGGATGAATATATTGATAAAAACATTGTTGTTTGAAATGATGTTAGCGACGAGGCAAGAGAAAACCGGAAGATATGGTTTCCTTAAGGGCACATTAAAGAATATCATGGCCATTAAATATCAGATCATTTATCAGTAACAAAACAACCTATCTGTTGCTACGTGGGAACAACAAGATGCCAGAGGTAACAAAACAACCTCTCTGTTGCTACGTTATAACAACAAGATACCAGAAGTAACAAAACAACCTCTCTGTTGCTACGTTATAACAACAAGATGCCAGAGGTTACAAAACAACCTCTCTGTTGCCTCGTTATAACAACAAGATGCAAGAGGTTACAAAACAACCTCTCTGTTGCTACGTTATAACAACAAGATGCCAGAGGTTACAAAACAACCTCTCTGTTGCTATGTTATAACAACAAGATGCCAGAGGTAACAAAACAACCTCTCTGTTGCTACGTGGGAACAACAAGATGCCAGAGGTAACAAAACAACCTCTCTGTTGCTACATTATAACAACAAGATGCCAGAAGTATCAAAACAACCTCTCTGTTGCTACGTGGAAACAACAAGATGCCAGAGGTATCAAAACAACCTCTCTGTTGCTACATGGAAACAACAAGATGCCAGAGGTATCAAAACAACCTCTCTGTTGCTACGTGGAAACAACAAGATGCCAGAGGTATCAAAACAACCTCTCTGTTGCTACGTGGAAACAACAAGATGCCAGAGGTAACAAAACAACCTCTCTGTTGCTACGTGATAACAACAAGATGCCAGAGGTAACAAAACAACCTCTCTGTTGCTACGTGGAAACAACAAGATGCCAGAGGTAACAAAACAACCTCTCTGTTGCTACGTTATAACAACAAGATGCCAGAGGTTACAAAACAACCTCTCTGTTGCTACGTGGAAACAACAAGATGCCAGAGGTAACAAAACACCCTCTCTGTTGCTACTTTGTTTGATCGTAGCTAGCTAGCTACATAGCCGTCTTTGTATCTAAGACAATTGTGTAGTCTAGAGCGACTTTCTAGGTTAGCTAGCCAGCTATTGTCGTTCTTTTAACGTAACGTAAACGTAATCAACACTGCTAGCTAGCCAGCTAGCCCCGAATAGCAGCACTGTAGAAACTATTACACTCGACGGAACGACTTGATTAGTGTAGTGACAACAACGCAGCCACTGCCAGCTAGCCTACAAAGTCAACAACGCAGCCACTGCCAGCTAGCCTACTCCAGCAGTACAGTATCATTTCAATCATTTTAGTCAATAAGATTCTTGCTACGTAAGCTTAACTTTCTGAACATTCGAGACGTGTAGTCCACTTGTCATTCCAATCTCCTTTGCATTAGCGTAGCCTCTTCTGTAGCCTGTCAACTATGTGTCTATCTATCCCTGTTCTCTCCTCTCTGCACAGACCATACAAACGCTCCACACCGCGTGGCACGGCCACCCTAATCTGGTGGTCCCAGCGCGCACGACCCACGTGGAGTTCCAGGTCTCCGGTAGCCTCTGGAACTGCCGATCTGCGGCCAACAAGGCAGAGTTCATCTCAGCCTATGCCTCCCTCCAGTCCCTCGACTTCTTGGCACTGACGGAAACATGGATCACCACAGATAACACTGCTACTCCTACTGCTCTCTCTTCTTCCGCCCACGTGTTCTCGCACACACCCCGAGAGCTTATGGTCAGCGGGGTGGTGGCACCGGGATCCTCATCTCTCCCAAGTGGTCATTCTCTCTTTCTCCCCTTACCCATCTGTCTATCGCCTCCTTTGAATTCCATGCTGTCACAGTTACCAGCCCTTTCAAGCTTAACATCCTTATCATTTATCGCCCTCCAGGTTCCCTCGGAGAGTTCATCAATGAGCTTGATGCCTTGATAAGCTCCTTTCCTGAGGACGGCTCACCTCTCACAGTCCTGGGCAACTTTAACACTCCCCACGTCTACCTTTGACTCATTCCTCTCTGCCTCCTTCTTTCCACTCCTCTCCTCTTTTGACCTCACCCTCTCACCTTCCCCCCTACTCACAAGGCCAGGTAATACGCTACTGACCTCATCTTTACTAGATGCTGTTCTTCCGCTAACCTCATTGCAACTCCCCTCCAAGTCTCCGACCACTACCTTGTATCCTTTTTCCCTCTCGCTCTCATCCAACACTTCCCACACTGCCCCTACTCGGATGGTATCGCGCCGTCCCAACCTTCGCTCTCTCTCCCCCGCTACTCTCTCCTCTTCCATCCTATCATCTCTTCCCTCTGCTCATACCTTCTCCAACCTATCTCCTGATTCTGCCTCCTCAACCCTCCTCTCTTCCCTTTCTGCATCCTTTGACTCTCTATGTCCCCTATCCTCCAGGCCGGCTCGGTCCTCCCCACCCGCTCCGTGGCTCGACGACTCATTGCGAGCTCACAGAACAGGGCTCCGGGCAGCCGAGCGGAAATGGAGGAAAACTCGCCTCCCTGCGGACCTGGCATCCTTTCACTCCCTCCTCTCCCCTAAATTTTCCTCCTCTGTCTCTGCTGCTAAAGCCACTTTCTACCACTCTAAATTCCAAGCATCTGCCTCTAACCTAGGAAGCTCTTTGCCACCTTCTCCTCCCTCCTGAATCCTCCTCCCCCTCCCCCCCTCCCTCTCTGCAGATGACTTTCGTCAACCATTTTGGAAAGAAGGTCGACGACATCCGATCCTCGTTTGCTAAGTCAACGACACCGCTGATTCTGCTCACACTGCCTACCCTGTGCTCTGACCTCTTTCTCCTCTCTCTCCAGATGAAATCTCGCTTCTTGTGACGGCCGGCCGCCCAACAACCTGCCCGCTTGACCCTATCCCCTCCTCTCTTCTCCAGACCATTTCCGGAGACCTTCTCCCTTACCTCACCTCGCTCATCAACTCATCCCTGACCGCTGGCCTCGTCCCTTCCGTCTTCAAGAGCGAGAGTTGCACCCCCTTCTGAAAAACCTACACTCGATCCTTCCGATGTCAACAACTACAGACCAGTATCCCTTCTTTCTTTTCTCTCCAAAACTCTTGAACGTGCCGTCCTTGGCCAGCTCTCCCGCTATCTCTCTCAGAATGACCTTCTTGATCCAAATCAGTCAGGTTTCAAGACTAGTCATTCATCTGAGACTGCTCTTCTCTGTATCATGGAGGAGCTCCACACTGCTAAAGCTAACTCTCTCCTCCTCTGCTCTCATCCTTCTAGACCTATCGGCTGCCTTCGATACTGTGAACCATCAGATCCTCCTCTCCACCCTCTCCGAGTTGGGCATCTCCACGGCGCGGACCCACGCTTGATTGCGTCCTACCTGACAGGTCGCCCTGCAAGGTGGCGTGGCGAGAATCTGTCTCCGCCACGCGCTCTCACCACTGGTGTCCCCCAGGGCTCTGTTCTAGGCCCTCTCCTATTCTCGCTATACACCAAGTCACTGGCTCTGTCATAACCTCACATGGTCTCTCCTATCATTGCTATGCAGACGACACACAATTAATCTTCTCCTTTCCCTTCTGATGACCAGGTGGCGAATACGCATCTCTGCATGTCTGGCAGACATATCAGTGTGGATGACGGATCACCACCTCAGCTGAACCTCGGCAAGACGGAGCTGCTCTTCCTCCCGGGAAGGACTGCCCGTTCCATGATCTCGCCATCACGGTTGACAACTCCATTGTGTCCTCCTCCCAGAGCGCTAAGAACCTTGGCGTGATCCTGGACAACCCCCTGTCGTTCTCAACTAACATCAAGGGCGGTGGCCCGTTCCTGTAGGTTCATGCTCTACAACATCCGCAGAGTACGACCCTGCCTCACACAGAAGCGGCGCAGGTCCTAATCCAGGCACTTGTCATCTCCCGTCTGATTACTGCAACTCGCTGTTGGCTGGGCTCCCTGCCTGTGCCATTAAACCCCTACAACTCATCCAGAACGCCGCAGCCCGTCTGGTGTTCAACCTTCCCAAGTTCTCTCACCTCACCCCCGCCGCTCCGCTCTCTCCACTGGCTTCCAGTTACAGGCTGCATCCGCTACAAGACCATGGTGCTTGCCTACGGAGCTGTGAGGGGAACGGCACCGAGTACCTCCAGGCTCTGATCAGGCCCTACACCCAAACAAGGGCACTGCGTTCATCCACCTCTGGCCTGCTCTCGCTCCCCTACCACTGAGGAAGTACAGTTCCACGCTCAGCCCAGTCAAAACTGTTCGCTGCTCTGGCCCCCCAATGGTGGAACAAACTCCCTCACGACGCCAGGACAGCGAGTCAATCACCACCTTCCGGGAGACACCTGAAACCCCACCTCTTTAAGGAATACCTAGGATAGGATAAAGTAATCCTTCTCACCCCCCCCCTTAAAGGATTTAGATGCACTATTGTAAAGTGGCTGTTCCACTGGATGTCATAAGGTGAATTCACCAATTTGTAAGTCGCTCTGAATAAGAGTTTCTGCCAAATGACTTAAATGTAAATGTAATGTAAATGTATAACAACAAGATGCCAGAGGTAACAAAACAACCTCTCTGTTGCTACGTTATAACAACAAGATACCAGAAGTAACAAAACAACCTCTCTGTTGCTACGTGGAAACAACAAGATGCCAGAAAATAAACAACCTCTGTTGGGCTACGCATAACAAGATGCCAGAGGTAACAAAACAACTCTCTGTTGCTACGTGGAAACAACAAGATGCCAGAGGTAACAAAACAACCTCTCTGTTGATGCTATCGTAGTTGCTATGTGATAACAACAAGATGCCAGAGGTATCAAAACAACATCTCTGTTGCTACGTTAAACAACAAGATGCCAGAGG